>NW_027183208.1:0-43076 GCF_041146395.1 Eulemur rufifrons | reverse complement strand
CACAACCCCATCCTCGATTTCTCTGAGTCAATGTACGTGGTCCCCAATATGACTCTCCCACTTCTTCCAAAGTAGAGTTTTGCAGGCCTACCCTTCATCCCCCGAAAGTTGGTTTCTATAAATGAGTGTACGCTTTCCTATATAACTTCTTCCAAACTAGAGATTAGCATGGGTACAAAAAAGCCACCCCATAATTGCTTTCTCTGCATGAATGTAAGCGTTCCCATATATCATTTTCCTACTTCTTCCAAACTAGAGTTTAGTATGCCTACAAACCACCACACCATCGTTGCTTTCTCTGAGTGAATGTAACCCTTTCCATATATGACTCTCAATCTAAACCAAAATAGAGTTTAGCACGCCTACATTCCACACCCAGAGATTTGCTTTCTCTAAGTGACTCTAAGCTTTCTTATATGTGATTCTCAAACTTCGTCCAAACTAGAGTTTAGCACGCCTAGAAAACACCACCCCACAGTTCCTTTCTCTGCATGAATGTAAGCGTTTGAATATATGACTCTGGTACTTCTTTCAAAATACAATTTAGCAGACCTAAAAATCCACCGCCAAGAGTTGCTTTCTCTAAGTGACTGTCTGCTTTCGAACTTCTTCCAAACTATATTTTAGCAGGCCTACAAAACACCACCCCATAGTTGCTTTCTCTGCGTCCATATAAGCGTTCATATATATGACTCTAGTACTTCTTCCAAACTGGAGTTAGTATACCTACAAACCGGCACCCCAATTTACCTTTCTCTGAGTGAATGAAGCGTATCCATGTATGCCTCTTTCACTTCATCCAAATTAGAGTTTAGCGGCTTACAAACCACCTCCTGTGAGTTGCTTTCTCTAGGTGACTGTAAACTTTCCTATATAAGACTCTCGAACTTCTTCCAAACTACAGTTTAGCATGCCAACAATACAGCGCCCCATCGTTGATTTCTCTGAGTCAACATAAGCGTTCCCATATATGACTCTCACTCTTTTTCCAAAATAGAATTTAGCAGACCTACACACCAGCCCCCGATTGTTCCTTTCTCTAAATGACTCTAATTTTCCCCAGATATGACTCTCGAACTTCCTCCAAACTACAGATTATGATGATTACATACGCCACTCCACAGTTGCTTTCTCTGCGTGAATGTAACCGTTCATATATGACTCTCCTACTTCTTCGAACTACAGTTGTTATTCCTACAAACCACCACGACAAAGTTCTTTCTCTGAGTGAATGCAAGCGTTCTCACACATCATCCAAATTACAGTTTAGTAGACCTACCAACAAACTACAGAGAGTTGTTTTCTCTGTGTCACTGTAATCTTTCCTATATAAGGCTCTCGAACTTCTTCCAAACCACAGTTTAGCATGCCAACAAAATACGATCACAGAGTTGCTTTCTCTGCGTGAATGTAAGCATTCGTATATATGACTCTCCTACTTCCTCCAAAATACAGTTTAGAATGCTTACAAACCACCACCCAAACGTTGCGTTCTCTGAGTGAATGTAAGCGTTCCCATGTTTGACTCTCACAATTGATGCAAATTAGAGTTTAGCACGCTTAGAAACAATCTGCCGAGAGTTACTTTCTCTAGGTGACTGTAAGCTTTCTTATATAAGACTCGCGAACTTCTTCCAAACTACACTTTAGCATCCCAATGAAACACTGCCCTATCGTTGATTTCTCTGAGTGAACATAAGCGTTCCCACATATGAATTTCACTCTTCTTCCAAAATAGAATTTAGCAGATCTACAAAACGGCCCCCGATTGTTGCTTTCTCTAAGTGACTGCAATTTTCCCCAGATATGACTCTCGAACTTCCTCCAAAGTATAGATTAACATGCGTACATACACCACCCAACAGTTTCTTTCTCTGCGTGAATGTAACCGTTCATACATATGACTCTCCTACTTCTTCCGAACTACAGTTATTATGCCTACAAACCACCACCCAAACGTTGTGTTCTCTCCGTGAATGTAAGCGTTCCCATGTTTGACTCTCACAATTACTGCTAATTAGTGTTTAGAGGCTTGTAAAGCTGTCCCGAGTGTTGCTTTCTCTAGGTGACTGTAAGCTATCCTATATAACACTCTCGAACTCCTTCCAAACTGCAGTTCAGCATGCCAACAACACATCACCCCATAGTTTCTTTCTCTGCATGAATGTAAGCGTTTGTATATGACTCTGGTACGTCTTTCAAAATACAATTTAGCAGACCTAAAAATCACCCGCCAAGAGTTGCTTTCTCTAAGTGACTGTCAGCTTTCGAACATCTTCCAATCTATAGTTTAGCATGCCTGCATTACAGCACCCCGTATTTGCTTTCTCTGTGTTAATGTAAGCGTTCGTATTTATGTCTCTCGTACCTCTTCCAAAGTAGAGTTTAGTATGCTCAAAAACGGCCACCCCAACGTTGCTTTCTCTGAGTGAATGTAAGCGTTCCTGTATATGATTCGAACACTTCATTGAAAATAGAGTTTAGCAGGCCTACGAACCATCCCCAGAGAGTTGCTTTCTCTAAATGACTGTAAGCTTTCCAGATATGACTCTCGAACATCCTCCAAACTATCGTTTAGTAGGCATACAAACATCACTCCATAGTTGCTTTCTCTGCATGAATGTAAGCGTTCCTATATATGATTCTCGTCCTTCTTCCAAACTAGAGTTTAGTATGCCTACAAACCACAACCCCATCGTTGATTTCTCCGAGTGAATATACCCAGTCCCCCATATGACTCTCCCCCTTCTTCCAACGTAGAGTTTTGCAGGCCTACAAACCATCCCCCGAAAGTTGGTTTCTATAAATGACGGTACGCTTTCCTATATATTACTATTTAACTTCTTGCAAAATAGAGATTAGCGTGGCTACAAAAAAGCCACCCCATAATTGCTTTCTCTGCATGAATGTAAGCGTTCCCATATATCATTCTCCTACTTCTTCCAAACTAGAGTTCAGTATGCCTACAAACCACCACACCATCGTTGCTTTCTCTGAGTGAATGTAAGCCTTCCCATATATGACTCTCACTCCGAAACCAAAATAGAGTTTAGCACGCCTACATTCCACACCCAGAGATTTGCTTTAAGCGACTCTAAGCTTTCTTATATGTGATTCTCAAACTTCGTCCAAACTAGAGTTTAGCATGCCTAGAAAACACCACCCCAGAGTTGCTTTCTCTGCATGAATGTAAGCGTTTGAATATATGACTCTGGTATTTCTTTCAAAATACAATTCAGCAGACCGAAAAATGAACCGCCGAGAGTTGCTTTCTCTAAGTGACTGTCTGCTTTCGAACTTCTTCCAAACTATATTTTAGCAGGCCTACAAAACACCACACCATAGTTGCTTTCTCTGCGTCCATATAAGCGTTCATATATATGACTCTAGTACTTCCAAACTGGAGTTAGTATACCTACAAACCGGCACCCCAATTTACCTTTCTCTGAGTGAATGAAGCGTATCCATGTATGCCTCTTTCACTTCATCCAAATTAGAGTTTAGCGGCTTACAAACCACCTCCTGTGAGTTGCTTTCTCTAGGTGACTGTAAACTTTCCTATATAAGACTCTCGAACTTCTTCCAAACTACAGTTTAGCATGCCAACAATACAGCGTCCCATCGTTGATTTCTCTGAGTCAACATAAGCGTTCCCATATATGACTCTCACTCTTCTTCCAAAATAGAATTTAGCAGACCTACACACCAGCCCCCGATTGTTCCTTTCTCTATGTGACTCTAATTTTCCCCAGATATGACTCTCGAACTTCCTCCAAACTACAGATTATGATGATTACATACGCCACCCCACAGTTGCTTTCTCTGCGTGAATGTAACCGTTCATATATGACTCTCCTACTTCTTCGAACTACAGTTGTTATTCCTACAAACCACCACGACAAAGTTCTTTCTCTGAGTGAATGCAAGCGTTCTCACACTTCATCCAAATCACAGTTTAGCAGACCTACCAAGAAACTACAGAGAGTTGTTTTCTCTGTGTCACTGTAATCTTTCCTATATAAGGCTCTCGAACTTCTTCCAAACCACAGTTTAGCATGCCAACAAAATACGACCACAGAGTTGCTTTCTCTGCGTGAATGTAAGCATTCGTATATATGACTCTCCTACTTCCTCCAAAATACAGTTTAGAATGCTTAAAAACCAGCCACCCAAACGTTGCGTTCTCTGAGTGAATGTAAGCGTTCCCATGTTTGACTCTCATAATTGCTGCTAATTAGTGTTTAGAGGCTTGTAAAGCTGTCCCGAGTGTTGCTTTCTCTAGGTGACTGTAAGCTATCCTATATAACACTCTCGAACACCTTCCAAACTGCAGATTAGCATCCCCACAACACATCACCCCATAGTTTCTTTCTCTGCATGAATGTAAGCGTTTGTATATGACTCTGGTACGTCTTTCAAAATACAATTTAGCAGACCTAAAAATCACCCGCCAAGAGTTGCTTTCTCTAAGTGACTGTCAGCTTTCGAACTTCTTCTAATCTATAGTTTAGCATGCCTGCATTACAGCACCCCGTATTTGCTTTCTCTGTGTTAATGTAAGCGTTCGTATTTATGTCTCTTGTACCTCTTCCAAAGTAGAGTTTAGTATGCTCACAAACGGCCACCCCAACGTTGCTTTCTCTGAGTGAATGTAAGCGTTCCTGTATATGATTTTAACACTTCTTTGAAAATAGAGTTTAGCAGGCCTACGAACCACCCCCTGAGAGTTTCTTTCTCTAAATGACTGTAAGCTTTCCAGATATGACTCTCGAACATCCTCCAAACTATAGTTTAGTAGGCATACACACATCACTCCATAGCTGGTTTGTCTGCGTGAATGTAACCGTTCATATATATGACTTTCCTACTTCTTCCGAACTACAATTAAGGCCACAAACTGCAACCCAAACCTTGCGTTCTGAGTGGATGTAAACCTTCCCATACTTGACTTTAAGAGTTGGTGCAAATTATCAGGCTTAGAAATCATCTCCCAAGAGTTGCTCTCTCTAGGTGACTGTAAGCTTTGCTATATAAGATTCTAAACTTCCTCCAAACTATAGTTTAGTAGGCATACAAACCTCACTCCATAGTTGCTTTCTCTGCATGAATGTAAGCGTTCCTATATATGATTCTCGTACTTTCTCCAAACTAGAGTTTAGTATGCCTACAAAACACAACCCCATCCTCGATTTCTCTGAGTCAATGTACGTGGTCCCCAATATGACTCTCCCACTTCTTCCAAAGTAGAGTTTTGCAGGCCTACCCTTCATCCCCCGAAAGTTGGTTTCTATAAATGAGTGTACGCTTTCCTATATAACTTCTTCCAAACTAGAGATTAGCATGGGTACAAAAAAGCCACCCCATAATTGCTTTCTCTGCATGAATGTAAGCGTTCCCATATATCATTTTCCTACTTCTTCCAAACTAGAGTTTAGTATGCCTACAAACCACCACACCATCGTTGCTTTCTCTGAGTGAATGTAACCCTTTCCATATATGACTCTCAATCTAAACCAAAATAGAGTTTAGCACGCCTACATTCCACACCCAGAGATTTGCTTTCTCTAAGTGACTCTAAGCTTTCTTATATGTGATTCTCAAACTTCGTCCAAACTAGAGTTTAGCACGCCTAGAAAACACCACCCCACAGTTCCTTTCTCTGCATGAATGTAAGCGTTTGAATATATGACTCTGGTACTTCTTTCAAAATACAATTTAGCAGACCTAAAAATCCACCGCCAAGAGTTGCTTTCTCTAAGTGACTGTCTGCTTTCGAACTTCTTCCAAACTATATTTTAGCAGGCCTACAAAACACCACCCCATAGTTGCTTTCTCTGCGTCCATATAAGCGTTCATATATATGACTCTAGTACTTCTTCCAAACTGGAGTTAGTATACCTACAAACCGGCACCCCAATTTACCTTTCTCTGAGTGAATGAAGCGTATCCATGTATGCCTCTTTCACTTCATCCAAATTAGAGTTTAGCGGCTTACAAACCACCTCCTGTGAGTTGCTTTCTCTAGGTGACTGTAAACTTTCCTATATAAGACTCTCGAACTTCTTCCAAACTACAGTTTAGCATGCCAACAATACAGCGTCCCATCGTTGATTTCTCTGAGTCAACATAAGCGTTCCCATATATGACTCTCACTCTTCTTCCAAAATAGAATTTAGCAGACCTACACACCAGCCCCCGATTGTTCCTTTCTCTATGTGACTCTAATTTTCCCCAGATATGACTCTCGAACTTCCTCCAAACTACAGATTATGATGATTACATACGCCACCCCACAGTTGCTTTCTCTGCGTGAATGTAACCGTTCATATATGACTCTCCTACTTCTTCGAACTACAGTTGTTATTCCTACAAACCACCACGACAAAGTTCTTTCTCTGAGTGAATGCAAGCGTTCTCACACATCATCCAAATTACAGTTTAGTAGACCTACCAACAAACTACAGAGAGTTGTTTTCTCTGTGTCACTGTAATCTTTCCTATATAAGGCTCTCGAACTTCTTCCAAACCACAGTTTAGCATGCCAACAAAATACGATCACAGAGTTGCTTTCTCTGCGTGAATGTAAGCATTCGTATATATGACTCTCCTACTTCCTCCAAAATACAGTTTAGAATGCTTACAAACCACCACCCAAACGTTGCGTTCTCTGAGTGAATGTAAGCGTTCCCATGTTTGACTCTCACAATTGATGCAAATTAGAGTTTAGCACGCTTAGAAACAATCTGCCGAGAGTTACTTTCTCTAGGTGACTGTAAGCTTTCTTATATAAGACTCGCGAACTTCTTCCAAACTACACTTTAGCATCCCAACGAAACACTGCCCTATCGTTGATTTCTCTGAGTGAACATAAGCGTTCCCACATATGAATTTCACTCTTCTTCCAAAATAGAATTTAGCAGATCTACAAAACGGCCCCCGATTGTTGCTTTCTCTAAGTGACTGCAATTTTCCCCAGATATGACTCTCGAACTTCCTCCAAAGTATAGATTAACATGCGTACATACACCACCCAACAGTTTCTTTCTCTGCGTGAATGTAACCGTTCATACATATGACTCTCCTACTTCTTCCGAACTACAGTTATTATGCCTACAAACCACCACCCAAACGTTGTGTTCTCTCCGTGAATGTAAGCGTTCCCATGTTTGACTCTCACAATTACTGCTAATTAGTGTTTAGAGGCTTGTAAAGCTGTCCCGAGTGTTGCTTTCTCTAGGTGACTGTAAGCTATCCTATATAACACTCTCGAACTGCAGTTTAGCATGCCAACAACACATCACCCCATAGTTTCTTTCTCTGCATGAATGTAAGCGTTTGTATATGACCCTGGTACGTCTTTCAAAATACAATTTAGCAGACCTAAAAATCACCCGCCAAGAGTTGCTTTCTCTAAGTGACTGTCAGCTTTCGAACATCTTCCAATCTATAGTTTAGCATGCCTGCATTACAGCACCCCGTATTTGCTTTCTCTGTGTTAATGTAAGCGTTCGTATTTATGTCTCTCATACCTCTTCCAAAGTAGAGTTTAGTATGCTCAAAAACGGCCACCCCAACGTTGCTTTCTCTGAGTGAATGTAAGCGTTCCTGTATATGATTCGAACACTTCATTGAAAATAGAGTTTAGCAGGCCTACGAACCATCCCCAGAGAGTTGCTTTCTCTAAATGACTGTAAGCTTTCCAGATATGACTCTCGACCATCCTCCAAACTATCGTTTAGTAGGCATACAAACATCACTCCATAGTTGCTTTCTCTGCATCAATATAAGCGTTCATATATATGCCTCTCTCACTTCATCTAAATTAGAGTTTAGCAGGCCTACAAACAACACCCCGTGAGTTGCTTTCTCTAGGTGAGTGTAAACTTTCCTATATAAGAATCTCCAACTTCTTTCAAACTACACAATGCCAACAAAACACCACACCGTGGTTGCTTTCTATGAGTGAACATAAGCGTTCCCATATATGACTCACACTCTGTTTCCAAAACAGAATTTAGCAGATCTACAAACCAACCCAGGATGGTTCCTTTCCCTAAGTGACTGTAATTTTCCCCAGATATGACTCTCGCACTTCCTCCAAACTACAGATTAACATGCATACATCGTCACCCCACAGTTGCGTTCTCTGCGTGAATGTAACGGTTCATATATATGACTCTCCTACTTCTTCCCAACTACAGTTATTATGCCTTCAAACCATCACCATGTTTCTTTCTCTGAGTGAATGAATGCAAGTGTTCTCACATTTCATCCAAGTTAGAGTTTAGCAGGCCTACCAATAAACTTCCAAGAGTTGTTTTCTCTGTGTCACTGTAATCTTTCCTATATAAGACTCTCGAACTTCTTCCAAACCACAGTTTAGCATGCCAACAAAATACAACCCCAGAGTTGCTTTCTCTGCCTGAATGTAAGCGTTCATATACATGACTCTCGTACTTCCTCCAAAATACAGTTTAGAATGCCTACAAACCACCACCCAAACGTTGCGTTCTCTGAATGAATGAAAGCATTCCCATGTTTGACTCTCACAATTGATGCAAAGTAGAGTTTAGCAGGCCAAGAAAGGCTCTCCCGAGAGTTACTTTCTCTAGGTGACTGTAAGCTTTCCTAAATAAGACTCTCCAACTTCTTCCAAACTACAGGTTAACATGCCCACAAAACATCACCCCATGGTTTTTTCTTTGCATGAATGTAAGCATTAGTATATATGACTCTGGTACTTCTTTCAAAATACAATTTAGCAGACCTAAAAATCACCCACCAAGAGTTGCTTTCTCTAAGTGACTGTTCAGGTTTAGAACTTCTTCCAAACTATAGCATGCTTACAAAACACCACCCCGTAGTTGCTTTCTCTGTGTGAATGTAAGCCTTCCCAAATATCATTCTCGTACTTCTTCCAAACTATTTAGTATGCCTACAAAAACCACCCCAGTGTTGTTTCTCTGAAGGAATGTAAGCGGTCCCATGTTTGACTCTCACACTTCATCCAAATTAGAGTTTAGCATGTGTACAAAAAAAAATCTCCCGAGAGTTGCTTTCCCTAGGTGACGGTAATCTTTCCTGTATAAGGTTCTCCAACTTCTTCCAAACTGCAGTTTAGCATGCCTACAAAACCTGATGCCATAAGTGCTTTCTCTGTGTGAATGTAAGTGTTCCTATATAGGACTCTCGTACTTCTTCCAAACTACAGTTTAGTATGCCCTACAAACCACCACCCAAACGTTGTTTTCTCTGAGTGAATGTAAGCGTTCCCATATATGACTCTCACACTTCAACCAAAATAACTATTTCAACCAAAATAACTCTACATTCCACACCCAGAGAGTTGCTTTCTCTACGTGACTGTAAACTTTCCTATATATGACTCTCAAACTTCGTCCAAACTAGAGTTTTGCAAGCCTACAAAACACCACCCCATAGTTGCATTCGGTGCCGGAATGTAAGCGGTTCTACATGTGATTCTCTTGCTTCTTCCAAATTACAGGTTATTATGCCTAGTAACCACAACCACAACGTTGCTTTCACTGAGTTCCCATATATTATTCTAACACTTCATTGAAAATAGAGTTTAGCAGGCCTACGAAACACCCCCGAGAGTTGCTTTCTCTAAGTGACTGTAAGCTTCCCAGATATGGCTCTCGAACTTCCTCCAAACTATATTTTAGTAGGCATACAAACATCACTCCATAGTTGCTTTCTCTGCGTGAAGGTAAGCTTTCCTATATACGATTCTCGTACTTCTTCCAAACTAGAGTTGACTATGCCTACAAATCACAATCCCATCGTTGATTTCTCTGAGTGAATGCACGCGGTCCCCAATATGACTCTCCCCCTTCTTCCAAACTGGAGTTTTGCAGGTGTACAAAACATCCCCCGAGAGTTGGTTTCTATGACTGTACCCTTTCCTATATATTACTCCTTAACTTCTTCCAAACTAGAGATTAGCATGGCTACAAAAACGCCACCCCATAATTGCTTTCTCTACGCGAATGTAAGCGTTCCCATATATCATTCTCCTACTTCTTCCAAACTAGAGTTTAGTATGCCTACAAACCACCACGCCGTCGTTGCTTTCTCTGAGGGAATGTAAGCCTTCCCATATATGACTCTCACTCTTAAACCAAAATAGAGTTTAGCAGGCCTACATTCCACACCCAGAGATTTGCTTTCTCTAAGTGACTCTAAGCTTTCTTATATGTGATTCTCAAACTTCGTCCAAACTAGAGTTTAGCATGCCTATAAAACACCACCCCATAGTTACTTTCAGTGCGTCAAAATGTATGTGCTCCTATATGTGATTCTCGTGCTTCTTCCAAACTGCAGTTTAGTAAGCCTACAAACAACCCCATCGTTGCTTTCTCTGAGTGAATGTAAGCCTTCTCATATATGACTCTCACACTTCAACCAAAACAGGGTTTTGCAGGCCTACAAACCACCCGCCAAGACTTGCTTTTTCAAAGTGGCTGTTACCTTTCCTATATAGGACTCTGGAACTTCTCCCAAGCTAGACTTTAATATGTCTACCTGACACTACTCCGTAGTTGCTCTCGCTGTGTGAATGTAAGCGTTCCTATATATGAGTCTTGTACTTCTTCCTAACTAGCATCTGGCATGCCAAAATAACACTCCCCCATAGTTGCTTTCTTTGAGTCAATGTAAACATTCCTATATATGTCTCTCGCACTTCTTCCAAACTAGAGTTGAATAAGTCTAAAAACAAATCCCCGACAGCTGTTTTCTCTGAATGAATTTAAGCGTTCCTATATATGACTATGGCACTTCCTCCAAACTAGAGTTTAGCAAGTCTACACTCCACCCCTGTTCGTTGCTTTCTCTAAGTTACTGTAAGCTTTCTTATACATGACTCTCGAAATTTTCCAAACTAGAGTTAGCATGCCTACTATACACCTACACATAATTGCTTTGTCTGAGTGAATATAAGACTTCCTATATATGACTGTCGCACTTTTTCCAAATTAGAGTGTAGCCAGCCTGGAAAGCACCCCTTATAGTTGCTTTCATTGAGTGAATGTTAACATTCCTATGTATGACTCTCGCAACTTTTCCAATCTAAGATTTTAGCAATGCTACAAATCCCCCGCCGAGAGTTCCTATACATAACTGTCCTCTTTTTCCAAGCTAGAGTTTAGGAAGCCTAGAATCCGTCCCCCCGTAGACGCTTTATGTGAACGTAAGCGTTCTATATATGACTCTCGCCTTCCTCCAAACTAGAGCTTAGCAAGCCTACAAACCAACTCCCTATAATTGCTTTCTCTGAATGAATGATATCGTTCCTATATAAGACTCTCGAACTTCTTCCAAACCAGAGTTTAACAAGCCAAAAAAGCACCCCCCATAGATGCTTCCTCTAACTCAAAGCTAATATTCCTATATATGATTCAGCTTCTTCATCCAAACTAGAGTAAGGCAAGCCTACAAATCACACACCAATAGTTGCTTTCTATAAGTAAATGTAAGCATCCCTATATATGACTATAGCAATTCTTCCAAACTGGAGTTTAGCAAGCCTACAGACCCCAGGACTCCACTCCATAGTACCCTGGGCATTGGCGCCTGCCTGTCATGCAGGACATAGGGGCGGACGCTCATCTCAGACACGGCATTGGTGGATTGTAGGCTTTTTTAAGTTTTTGAATTGAAGAACTCTGAGAATTGGAATTCGGTTTAGGGTAAGGTTAGGTGTTAGGGACTAGGATTAGATTTAGGGGTTAGAGTTTTAGGTTAGAATTAGGGTTAGGATTACTGTTAGGGTTAGAGATTAGGATTATGTTTAGTGGTTGGGTTTAGGTTTAGGGTGAGAGGCAAGAGTAAGTGTCAGGGATTAGGGTTACTGTTAGGAGTTAGATTCAGGGCTTACGAAGGGTTTGGTTTAGTGATAGGGTTAGGGCTTACGTTTACGGTGTGTGTTAGGGCACAGGCCCTGTCTAACGTACGGGGCACTGTGGGTGTGGAGCAAGGCTGTGTCCCCACTTCATCGTACCCTGGGTGTTGGGCTTGAACTGTCACGCAGGACAAAGGCAGAGGCTCATCTCACGCATGGTTAGGATTAAGGTTTAAGGTTAGGGTCAGGGTTTAGGGTTAGGGTTAACAGAGTTAGTGTAAGGGGGTTAGGGATAGGGTTAGCGTTAAGGGTTACGGGTAGGTTTAGGGTTCAGGGTTAGAGTTAGCATTAGGGCTTAAGGTTAGGATTAGGCGGTAGGTCAGATTTAGGGTTAGATCTAGGCGTTAGGGTAAGGGCTAGCGTTAGGGTTAAGAGATAGGGTTAGGTTTAATGCTTAGGATTAGGGTTAGGGTTTGGGGTTAAAGTAAGTGTTAGGGGTTAGGTTTAAGGATCGAAGGTTAGGGTTATTTTTAGCTGTAGTGTTAGGGTTAGGGATAAGGGATCCCATTAGCATTAAGGGTCTTCCTTACTGTAGGGTTAAGGGTTAGGCTTAGAGTTAAAGGTTAAGGTTAGGATCAGTGTTAAGATTTAGGGTGAGGGTTAACGGTTAGGATAAAGGTTAAGCGTTAGGGTTAGGGATTAGTGATTAGGGTTTTTGGTTAGTGTTAGGGTTAGCGGTTAGGAGTTAGTGTTTTATGAAGGGGTATGGTTAGAATTAGGATTGGGGTTAGAGTTAGGGTGAGGTAGAGGGGTTAGGTTTAGGGGTTAGTTTTAGGGTAAAAGGATAGGATTAGGGTTACGGGTTGGGCTTAGGTTTAGGGTTAAAGTTTACTGCTAGGGTTAGGGATAGGGTTCAGGGTTAGCTTTAGGGGTTCTGGTTAGGGTTAGGTGTTAGGTTAGTGTCAGGGTTAGGTCTAGTCGTGAGGGTAAGGTTTAGGGTTAGCTTTAAGAGCTAGGGTTAGGTTTAATGGTTAGGATTAGGATTAGGGTTAAGGGTTAGGGTAAGGCTTAGGGGTTAGGGTGAAGGGTTAGGGTCAAGGGTTAGGGTTTTTGTTAGGCATAGCGTTGGGGTTAGAAGTAAGGGTTACTGTCAGTGTTAGGGTTGTAGGTAAGGTTACGGTTAGGGTTAGCAGTTTAGAGTTAGGGTTAGGGATTAGGTGTCACAGTGATGACTAGGAGATACGGTTAGAATTATGGGATAGGGGTTGTTCTCAGGAAATGGGTTATGCATTAACGTTAGGATAAGAGGTTAAAGTTAGGCGCACGGTGAGGTTTACGTGTTAAGGGGAGAAATAGGAACAGGGTTGGGTGTTATGTTCAGGGTTAGGGTTCTCTGTTAAAGGTATTGTTTATGCTTAGCGCACGGGCCCTGTCTGCATTAGGCGGGCGGGGGGAGTTTAGGGGGCTGGGATTGTACCCGGGAACCCACTCTATCATACTCTGTGTATGGGCCTGTGGGTTTCATGCAGGACACAGTGGTAGAGCCTCCTTTCACGCATGGCATGGGAGGATTGCAGGCTTTCTAAACTCTAAGAAATCAAGAAGTCTGAGAATTAGATTTAGGGTTAGGATTATGGCAAGGGTTAAGGATGAAGTTTAGTGTTAGGGTGAGGGCTTAGGGTTAGGGAATAGGGTTAGGGTTAAAGGTTACTCTTAGGTTTAACGGTTACACTTTGGTTTCGGGTTGAGGTTTACGGTTAGGGTTAAGATGAGGGGTTAGGGTTAGGTACAGGGTTAGGGTAAAGTGTTAGGTTTAGGGTTGAAGATTAGGATTAGGGTTAGGATTAAAGGTTAGCGTGAGTGTTAACGCTGAGGGTTAAGGTTAAGAGTTAGGGTTTAGGGTTAGGGTTAGGGTTAGGGTTAGTTTTAGGGTTAGAGTTATGTGCTATGGTTTGTGTTAGAGGTTAGGGTTAGGTTTACTGGTGACGGTTATGATTACGTTTAGGGGTTAGCATTAGGGTTAGGGTTAGGGTTAGGGTTAAGGGATAGGATTAGGGTTAAGTGTTGGGCTTAGGGTTAGGGTTTAGTGTTAGGGTTATCATTAAGGATTAGGGGTAGGGTCAGGGTTAAATGCTTGGGTGCGGGTAATGGTTAGGGTCAGGGTTAAGGTTCACGGATAGGGTTAGTGTTAAGGGTTACGGGTTGTTTTAGGGTTCAGGATTAGAGTTAGTATTAGGGCTTAAGGTTAGGATTTGGCGGTAGGTTAGATTTAGGGTTAGATCTAGGTGTTAGGGTAAGGGCTAGCGTTAGAGTTAAGAGACACGGTTAGGTTTAATGCTTAGGATTAGGGTTAGGGTTTGGGGTTAAAGTAAGTGTTAGGGGTTAGGTTTCAGGATCAAAGGTTAGGGTTATTTTTAGCTGTAGTGTTAGGGTTAGGGATAAGGGATCCCATTAGCATTAAGGGTCTTCCTTACTGTAGGGTTAAGGGTTAGGCTTAGAGTTAAAAGTTAAGGTTAGGGTCAGTGTTAAGATTTAGGGTGAGGGTTAACGGTTAGGATAAAGGTTAAGCGTCAGGGTTAGGGATTAGTGATTAGGGATTTTGGTTAGTTTTAGGGTTAGTGGTTAGGAGTTAGTGTTTTATGAAGGGGTATGGTTAGAATTAGGATTGGGGTTAGAGTTAGGGTTAGGTATAGGGGTTAGGTTTAGGGGTTAGTTTTACGGTAAAAGGATAGCATTAGGGTTACGGGTTGGGCTTAGGTTTAGGGTTAAAGTTTACTGCTAGGGTTAGGGATAGGTTTCAGGGTTAGCTTTAGGGGTTCCGGTTAGGGTTAGGTGTTAGGTGAGTGTCAGGGTTAGGTCTAGTCATGAGGGTAAGGTTTAGGGTTAGCTTTAAGAGCTAGGGTTAGGTTTAATGGTTAGGATTAGGATTAGGGTTAAGGGTTAGGGTAAGGCTTAGGGGTTAGGGTGAAGGGTTAGGGTCAAGGGTTAGGGTTTTTGTTAGGCATAGCGTTGGGGTTAGAAGTAAGGGTTACTGTCAGTGTTAGGGTTGTAGGTAGGGTTACGGTTAGGGTTAGCGGTTTAGAATTAGGGTTAGGGATTAGGTGTCACAGTGATGACTAGGAGATAGGGTTAGAATTATGGGATAGGGGTTGTTCTCAGGAAATGGGTTATGCATTAACGTTAGGATAAGAGGTTAAAGTTAGGCGCACGGTGAGGTTAACGTGTTAAGGGGAGAAATAGGAACAGGGTTGGGTGTTATGTTCAGGGTTAGGGTTATCTGTAAAGGTATTGTTTATGCTTAGCGCACGGGCCCTGTCTGCATTAGGCGGGCGGGGGGAGTTTAGGGGGCTGGGATTGTACCCGGGAACCCACTCTATCATACTCTGGGTATGGGCCCGTGGGTTTCATGCAGGACACAGTGGTAGAGCCTCCTTTCACGCATGGCATGGGAGGATTGCAGGCTTTCTAAACTCTAAGAAAGCAGGAAGTCTTAGAATGAGATGTAGGGTTGGATTATGGTTAGGGTTAAGGATGAAGTTTAGTGTTAGGGTGAGGGCTTAGGGTTAGGGCTTAGGGTAAGGGTTAAAGGTTACTTTTAGGTTTAACGGTTACACTTTGGTTTAGGGTTGAGGTTTACGGTTAGGATTAAGATGAGGGGTTAGGGTTTGGTACAGGGTTAGGGTTAAGTGTTAGGTTTAGGGCTGAACATTAGGATTAGGGTTGGGATTAAAGGTTAGCGTGAGAGTTAAAGCTTAGTGTTAAGGTTAACAGTTAGGGTTTAGGGTTAGGGTTAGTTTTAGGGTTAGAGATATGTGCTATGGTTTGTGTTAGAGGATAGGGTTAGGATTACTGGTGACGGTTAGGGTTATGTTTATGGGTTAGCATTAGGGTTAGGGTTAAGGGATAGGATTAGGGTTAAGTGTTGGGCTTAGGGTTAGGGTTTAGTGTTAGGGTTATCATTAAGGATTAGGGGTAGGGTCAGGGTTAAATGCTTGGGTGCGGGTAATGGTTAGGGTCAGGGTTAAGGTTCACGGATAGGGTTAGTGTTAAGGGTTACGGGTAGGTTTAGGGTTCAGGGTTAGAGTTAGCATTAGGGCTTAAGGTTAGGATTAGGCGGTAGGTTCGATTTAGGGTTAGATCTAGGCGTTAGGGTAAGGGCTAGCGTTAGGGTTAAGAGATAGGGTTAGGTTTAATGCTGAGCATTAGGGTTAGGGTTTGGGGTTAAAGTAAGTGTTAGGGGTTAGGTTTCAGGATCAAAGGTTAGGGTTATTTTTAGCTGTAGTGTTAGGGTTAGGGATAAGGGATCCCATTAGCATTAAGGGTCTTCCTTACTGTAGGGTTAAGGGTTAGGCTTAGAGTTAAAGGTTAAGGTTAGGGTCAGTGTTAAGATTTAGGGTGAGGGTTAACGTTTAGGGTAAAGGTTAAGCGTTAGGGTTAGGGATTAGTGATTAGTGTTTTTGGTTAGTGTTAGGGTTAGCGGTTAGTAGTTAGTGTTTTATGAAGGGGTATGGTAAGAATTAGGATTGGGGTTAGAGTTAGGGTGAGGTATAGGGGTTAGGTTTAGGGGTTAGTTTTAGGGTAAAAGGATAGGATTAGGGTTACGGGTTGGGCTTAGGTTTAGGGTTAAAGTTTACTGCTAGGGTTAGGGATAGGGTTCAGGGTTAGCTTTAGGGGTTCTGGTTAGGGTTAGGTGTTAGGTTAGTGTCACGGTTAGGTCTAGTCGTGAGGGTAAGGTTTAGGATTAGCTTTAAGAGCTAGGGTTAGGTTTAATGGTTAGGATTAGGATTAGGGTTAAGGGTTAGGGTAAGTCTTAGGGGTTAGGGTGAAGGGTTAGGGTCAAGGGTTAGGGTTTTTGTTAGGCATAGCGTTGGGGTTAGAAGTAAGGGTTACTGTCAGTGTTAGGGTTGTAGGTCGGGTTACGGTTAGGGTTAGCGGTTTAGAATTAGGGTTAGGGATTAGGTGTCACAGTGATGACTAGGAGATAGGGTTAGAATTATGGGATAGGGGTTGTTCTCAGGAAATGGGTTATGCATTAACGTTAGGATAAGAGGTTAAAGTTAGGCGCACGGTGAGGTTTACGTGTTAAGGGGAGAAATAGGAACAGGGTTGGGTGTTATGTTCAGGGTTAGGGTTATCAGTTAAAGGTATTGTTTATGCTTAGCGCACGGATCCTGTCTGCATTAGGCGAGCGGGGGGAGTTTAGGAGGCTGGTATTGTACCCGGGAAACCACTCTATCATACTCTGGGTATGGGCCCGTGGGTTTCATGCAGGACACAGTGGTAGAGCCTCCTTTCACGCATGGCATGGGAGGATTGCAGGCTTTCTAAATTCTAAGGAAGCAAGAAGTCTGAGAATTAGATTTAGGGTTAGGATTCTGGTTAGGGTTAAGGATGAAGTTTAGTGTTAGAATTAGGGCTTAGGGTTAGGGATTAGGGTTAGGGTTAAAGGTTACTCTTAGGTTTAACGGTTACACTTTGGTTTAGGGTTGAGGTTTACGGTTAGGGTTAAGATGAGGGGTTAGGGTTTGGTACAGGGTTAGGGTTAAGTGTTAGGTTTAGGGTTGAAGATTAGGATTAGGGTTAGGATTAAAGGTTAGCGTGAGAGTTAACGCTTAGGGTTAAGGTTAAGGGATAGGGTTTAGGGTTAGGATTAGGGTTAGGGTTAGTTTTAGGGTTAGAGTTACGTGCTATGGTTTGTGTTAGAGGTTAGGGTTAGGTGTACTCGTCACAGTTAGGGTTACGTTTAGGGGTTAGCATTAGGGTTGTGTTAGGGTTAGGGTTAAGGGATAGGATTAGGGGTAGTGTTGGGCTTAGGGTTAGGGTTTAGTGTTAGCGTTATCATTAAAGATTAGTGTTAGGGTCAGGGTTAAATGCTTGGGGGCGGGTAATGGTTAGGGTCAGGATTAAGGTTAACGGATAGGGTTAGTGTTAAGGGTTACGGGTAGGTTTAGGGTTCAGAGTTAGAGTTAGCATTAGGGCTTAAGGTTAGGATTAGGCGGTAGGTTAGATTTAGGGTGAGATCTAGGCGTTAGGGTAAGGGCTAGCGTTAGGGTTAAGAGATAGGGTTAGGTTTAATGCTTAGCATTAGGGTTAGGGTTTGGGGTTAAAGTAAGTGTTAGGGGTTAGGTTTAAGGATCCAAGGTTAGGGTTATTTTTAGCTGTAGTGTTAGGGTTAGGGATAAGGGATCCCATTAGCATTAAGGGTCTTCCTTACCGTAGGGTTAAGGTTTAGGCTTAGAGTTAAAGGTTAAGGTTAGGGTCAGTGTTAAGATTTAGGGTGAGGGTTAACGGTTAGGGTAAAGGTTAAGCGTCAGGGTTAGGGATTAATGATTAGGGATTTTGGTTAGTGTTAAGGTTAGCGGTTAGGAGTTAGTGTTTTATGAAGGGGTATGGTTAGAATTAGGATTGGGTTTAGAGTTAGGGTGAGGTGAAGGGGTTAGGTTTAGGGGTTAGTTTTAGGGTAAAAGGATAGGATTAGGGTTACGGGTTGGGCTTAGGTTTAGGGTTAAAGTTTACTGCTTGGGTTAGGGATAGGGTTCAGGGTTAGCTTTAGGGGTTCCGGTTAGTGTTAGGTGTTAGGTTAATGTCAGGGTTAGGTCTAGTCGTGAGGGTAAGGTTTAGGGTTAGCTTTAAGAGCTAGGGTTAGGTTTAATGGTTAGGATTAGGATTAGGGTTAAGGGTTAGGGTAAGGCTTAGGGGTTAGGGTGAAGGGTTAGGGTCAATTTTTAGGGTTTTTGTTCGGCATAGCGTTGGGGTTAGATGTAAGGGTTACTGTCAGTGTTAGGGTTGTAGGTAGGGTTACGGTTAGGGTTAGCGGTTTAGAATTAGGGTTAGCGATTAGGTGTCACAGTGATTACTAGGAGATAGGGTTAGAATTATGGGATAGGGGTTGTTCTCAGGAAATGGGTTATGCATTAACGTTAGGATAAGAGGTTAAAGTTAGGCGCACGATGAGGTTTACGTGTTAAGGGGAGAAATAGGAACAGGGTTGGGTGTTATGTTCAGGGTTAGGGTTATCTGTTAAAGGTATTGTTTATTCTTAGCGCACGGGCCCTGTCTGCATTAGGCGGGCGGGGGGAGTTTAGGGGGCTGGGATTGTACCGGGGAACCCACTCTATCATACTCTGGGTATGGGCCCGTGGATTTCATGCAGGACACAGTGGTAGAGTCTCCTTTCACGCATGGCATGGGAGGATTGCAGGCTTTCTAAACTCTAAACAAGCAAGAAGTCTGAGAATTAGATTTAGGGTTAGGATTCTGGTTAGGGTTAAGGATGAAGTTTAGTGTTAGGGTGAGGGCTTAGGGTTACGGATTAGGGTTAGGGTTAAATGTTACTCTTAAGTTTAACGGTTACACTTTGGTTTAGGGTTGAGGTTTACGGTTAGGGTTAAGATGAGGGGTTAGGGTTATGTACAGGGTTAGGGTTAAGTGTTAGGTTTAGGGTTCAAGATTAGGATTAGGGTTAGGATTAAAGGTTAGCGTGAGAGTTAATGCTTAGGTTTAAGGTTAAGAGTTAGGGTTTAGGGTTATGTTTAAGGTTAGGGTTAGTTTTAGGGTTAGAGTTATGTGCTATGGTTTCTGTTAGAGGTTAGGACTGGCTTACTGGTCAAGGTGAGGGTTACGTTTAGGGGGTAGCATTAGGGTTAGGGTTAAGGGATAGGATTAGGATTAAGTGTTGGGCTTAGGGTTAGGGTTTAGTGTTAAGGTTATCATTAAGGATTAGGGTTAGGGTCAGGGTTAAATGCTTGGGTGCGGGTAATGGTTAGGGTCAGGGTTTAGGTTGACGGATAGGGTTAGTGTTAAGGGTTACGGGTAGGTTTAGGGTTCAGGGTTAGTGTTAACATTAGGGCTTAAGGTTAGGATTAGGCGGTAGGTTTGATTTAGGGTTAGATCTGGGCGTTAGGGTAAGGGCTAGCGTTAGGGTTAAGAGATAGGGTTAGGTGTAATGCTTAGGATTAGGGTTAGTGTTTGGGGTTAAAGTAAGTGTTAGGGGTTAGGTTTAAGGATCCAAGGTTAGGGTTATTTTTAGCTGTAGTGTTAGGGTTAGGGATAAGGGATCCCATTAGCATTAAGGGTCTTCCTAACTGTAGGGTTAAGGGTTAGGCTTAGAGTTAAAGGTTAAGGTTAGGGTCAGTGTTAAGATTTAGGGTGAGGGTTAACGTTTAGGGTAAAGGTTAAGCATTAGGGTTAGGGATTAGTGATTAGGGTTTTTGGTTAGTGTTAGGGTTAGCGGTTAGGAGTTAGCGTTTTATGACGGGGTATGGTTAGAATTAGGATTGGGGTTAGAGTTAGGGTGAGGTATAGGGGTTAGGTTTAGGAGTTACTTTTAGGGTAAAAGGATAGGATTAGGGTTACGGGTTGGGCTTAGGTTTAGGGTTAAAGTTTACTGCTAGGGTTAGGGATAGGGTTCAGGGTTAGCTTTAGGGGATCTGGTTAGGGTTAGGTGTTAGGTTAGTGTCAGGGTTAGGACTAGTCGTGAGGGTAAGGTTTAGGGTTAGCTTTAAGACCTAGGGTTAGGTTTAATGGTTAGGATTAGGATTAGGGTTAAGGGTTAGGGTAAGGCTTAGGGGTTAGGGTGAAGGGTTAGGGTCAAGGGTTAGGGTTTTTGTTAGGCATAGCGTTGGGGTTAGAAGTAAGGGTTACTGTCAGTGTTAGGGTTGTAGGTAGGGTTACGGTTAGGGTTAGCGGTTTAGAATTAGGGTTAGGGATTAGGTGTCACAGTGATGACTAGGAGATAGGGTTAGAATTATGGGATAGGGGTTGTTCTCAGGAAATGGGTTATGCATTAACGTTAGGATAAGAGGTTAAAGTTAGGGGCCGGGCGCAGTGGCTCACGCCTGTAATCCTAGCACTCTGGGAGGCCGAGGTGGGCGGATCGCTGGAGCTCAGGAGTTCGAGACCAGCCTGAGCAAGAGCGAGACCCCACCTCTACTAAAAATAGAAAGAAATTATATCAACAGCTAAAAATATATATAGAAAAAATTAGCCGGGCATGGTGGCGCATGCCGATAGTCCCAGCTACTCGGGAGGCTGAGACAGGAGGATCGCTTGAGCTCAGGAGTTTCAGGTTGCTGTGAGCTAGGCTGACGCTACGGCACTCACTCTAGCCTGGGCAACAGAGTGAGACTCTGTCTAAAAAAAAAAAAAAGAGGTTAGAGTTAGGCACACGGTGAGGTTTACGTGTTAAGGGGAGAAATAGGAACAGGGTTGGGTGTTATGTTCAGGGTTAGGGTTATCTGTTAAAGGTATTGTTTATGCTTAGCGCACGGGCCCTGTCTGCATTAGGCGGGCGGGGGGAGTTTAGGGGGCTGGGATTGTACCCGGGAACCCACTCTATCATACTCTGGGTATGTGCCCGTGGGTTTCATGCAGGACACAGTGGTAGAGCCTCCTTTCACGCATGGCATGGGAGGATTGCAGGCTTTCTAAACTCTAAGAAGGCAAGAAGTCTGAGAATTAGATTTAGGGTTAGGATTATGGTTAGGGTTAAGGATGAAGTTTAGTGTTAGCGTGAGGGCTTAGGGTTAGGGATTAGGGTTAGGGTTAAAGGTTACTCTTAGGTTTAACGGTTACACTTCGGTTTAGGGTTGAGGTTTACGGTTAGGGTTAAGATGAGGGGTTAGAGTTTGGTACAGGGTTAGGGTTAAGTGTTAGGTTTAGGGTTGAAGATTAGGATTAGGGTTAGGATTAAAGGTTAGCGTGAGAGTTAACGCTTAGGGTTAAGGTTAAGAGTTAGGGTTTAGGGTTAGGATTAGGGTTAGGGTTAGTTTTAGGGTTAGAGTTACGTGCTATGGTTTGTGTTAGAGGTTAGGGTTAGGTTTACTCGTCACGGTTAGGGTTACGTTTAGGTGTTAGCATTAGGGTTGTGTTAGGGTTAGGGTTAAGGGATAGGATTAGGGGTAGTGTTGGGCTTAGGGTTAGGGTTTAGTGTTAGCGTTATCATTAAAGATTAGTGTTAGGGTCAGGGTTAAATGCTTGGGGGCGGGTAATGGTTAGGGTCAGGATTAAGGTTCACGGATAGAGTTAGTGTTAAGGGTTACGGGTAGGTTTAGGGTTCAGAGTTAGAGTTAGCATTAGGGCTTAAGGTTAGGATTAGGCGGTAGCTTAGATTTAGGGTGAGATCTAGGCGTTAGGGTAAGGGCTAGCGTTAGGGTTAAGAGATAGGGTTAGGTTTAATGCTTAGGAATAGGGTTAGGGTTTGGGGTTAAAGTAAGTGTTAGGGGTTAGGTTTAAGGATCCAAGGTTAGGGTTATTTTTAGCTGTAGTGTTAGGGTTAGGGATAAGGGATCCCATTAGAATTAAGGGTCTTCCTTACTGTAGGGTTAAGGGTTAGGCTTAGAGTTAAAGGTTAAGGTTAGGGTCAGTGTTAAGATTTCGGGTGAGGGTTAACGGTTAGGGTAAAGGTTAAGCGTCAGGGTTAGGGATTAATGATTAGGGATTTTGGTTAGTGTTAGGGTTAGCGGTTAGGAGTTAGTGTTTTATGAAGGGGTATGGTTACAATTAGGATTGGGGTTAGAGTTAGGGTGAGGTGTAGGGGTTAGGTTTAGGGGTTAGTTTTAGGGTAAAAGGATAGGATTAGGGTTACGGGTTGGGCTTAGGTTTAGGGTTAAAGTTTATTGCTAGGGTTAGGGATAGGGTTCAGGGTTAGCTTTAGGGGTTCTGGTTACGGTTAGGTGTTAGGTTAGTGTCAGGGTTAGGTCTAGTCGTGAGGGTAAGGTTTAGGGTTAGCTTTAAGAACTAGGGTTAGGTTTAATGGTTAGGATTAGGATTAGGGTTAAGGGTTAGGGTAAGGCTTAGGGGTTAGGGTGAAGGGTTAGGGTCAAGGGTTAGGGTTTTTGTTAGGCATAGCGTTGGGGTTAGAAGTAAGGGTTACTGTCAGTGTTAGGGTTGTAGGTAGGGTTACGGTTAGGGTTAGCGGTTTAGAATTAGGGTTAGGGATTAGGTGTCACAGTGATGACTAGGAGATAGGGTTAGAATTATGGGATAGGGGTTGTTCTCAGGAAATGGGTTATGCATTAACGTTAGGATAAGAGGTTAAAGTTAGGCGCACGGTGAGGTTTACGTGTTAAGGGGAGAAATAGGAACAGGGTTGGGTGTTATGTTCAGGGTTAGGGTTATCTGTTAAAGGTATTGTTTATTCTTAGCGCACGGGCCCTGTCTGCATTAGGCGGGCGGGGGGAGTATTGGAGCTGGGATTGTACCCGGGATCCCACTCTATCCTACTCTGGGTATGGGCCCGTGGGTTTCATGCAGGACACAGTGGTAGAGCCTCCTTTCACGCATGGCATGGGAGGATTGCAGGCTTTCTAAACTCTAAGAAAGCAAGAAGTCTGAGAATTAGATTTAGGGTTAGGATTCTGGTTAGGGTTAAGGATGAAGTTCAGTGTTAGGGTGAGGGCTTAGGGTTAGGGCTTAGGGTTAGGGTTAAAGGTTACTCTTAGGTTTAACGGTTACACTTTGGTGTCGGGTTGAGGTTTACGGTTAGGGTTAAGATGAGGGTTTAGGGTTAGGTACAGGGTTAGGGTTAAGTGTTAGGTTTAGGGTTGAAGATTAGGATTAGGGTTAGGATTAAAGGTTAGCGTGAGAGTTAACGCTTAGGGTTAAGGTTAAGAGTTAGGGGTTAGGGTTAGGGTTAGGGTTCGTTTTAGGGTTAGAGTTATGTGCTATGGTTTGTGTTAGAGGTTAGGGTTAGGTTTACTGGTGACGGTTAGGGTTACGTTTAGGGGTTAGCATTAGGGTTAGGGTTAGTGTTAAGGGATAGGATTAGGCTTAAGTGTTAGGCTTAGGGTTAGGGTTTAGTGTTAGGGTTATCATTAAGGATTAGTGTTAGGGTCAGGGTTAAATACTTGGGTGCGGGTAATGGTTAGGGTCAGGGTTAAGGTTCACGGATAAGGTTAGTGTTAAGGGTTACGGGTAGGTTTAGGGTTCAGGGTTAGTGTTAGCATTAGGGCTTAAGGTTAGGATTAGGCGGTAGGTTAGATTTAGGGTTAGATCTATGTGTTATGGTCAAGGCTAGCGTTAGGGTTAAGAGATAGGGTTAGGTTTAATGCTTAGGATTAGGGTTGGGTTTGGGGTTAAAGTAAGTGTTAGGGGTTAGGTTTAAGGATCAAAAGTTAGGGTTATTTTTAGCTGTAGTGTTAGGGTTAGGGATAAGGGATCCCATTAGCATTAAGGGTCTTCCTTACTGTAGGGTTAAGGGTTAGGCTTAGAGTTAAAGGTTAAGGTTAGGGTCAGTGTTAAGATTTAGGGTGAGGGTTAACGGTTAGGGTAAAGGTTAAGCGTTAGGGTTAGGGATTAGTGATTAGGGTTTTTGGTTAGTGTCCGGGTTAGCGGTTAGGAGTTAGTGTTTTATGAAGGGGTATGGTTAGAATTAGGATTGGGGTTAGAGTTAGGGTGAGGTGTAGAGGTTAGGTTTAGGGGTTAGTTTTAGGGTAAAACGATAGGATTAGAGTTACGGGTTGGGCTTAGGTTTAGGGTTAAAGTTTACTGCTAGGGTTAGGGATAGGGTTCAGGGTTAGCTTTAGGGGTTCTGGTTAGGGTTAGGTGTTAGGTTAGTGTCAGGGTTAGGTCTAGTGGTGAGGGTAAGTTTTAGGGTTAGCTTTAAGAACTAGGGTTAGGTTTAATGGTTAGGATTAGGATTAGGGTTAAGGGTTAGGGTAAGGCTTAGGGGTTAGGGTGAAGGGTTAGGGTCAAGGGTTAGGGTTTTTGTTAGGCATAGCGTTGGGGTTAGAAGTAAGGGTTACTGTCAGTGTTAGTGTTGTAGGTAGGGTTACGGTTAGGGTTAGCGGTTTAGAATTAGGGTTAGGGATTAGGTGTCACAGTGATGACTAGGAGATAGGGTTAGAATTATGGGATAGGGGTTGTTCTCAGGAAATGGGTTATGCATTAACGTTAGGATAAGAGGTTAAAGTTATGCGCACGGTGAGGTTTACGTGTTAAGGGGAGAAATAGGAACAGGGTTGGGTGTTATGTTCAGGGTTAGGGTTATCTGTTAAAGGTATTGTTTATGCTTAGCGCACGGGCCCTGTCTGTATTAGGCGGGCGGGGAGAGTTTATGGGGCTGGGATTGTACCCGGGAACCCACTCTATCATACTCTGGGTATCGGCCCGTGGGTTTCATGGAGGACAGAGTGGTAGAGCCTTCTTTCACGCATGGCATGGGAAGATTGCAGGCTTTCTAAACTCTAAGAAAGCAAGAAGTCTGAGAATTAGATTTAGGGTTAGGATTATGGTTAGGGTTAAGGATGAAGTTTAGAGTTGGGTGAGGGCTTAGGGTTAATCATTAGGGTTAGGGTTAAAGGTTACTCTTAGCTTTAACGGTTACACTTTGGTTTAGGGTTGAGGTTTACGGTTAGGGTTAAGATGAGGGGTTAGGGTTTGGTACAGGGTTAGGGTTAAGTGTTAGGTTTACGGTTGAAGATTAGGATTACGGTTAGGTTTAAAGTTTAGCGTGAGAGTTAACGCTTAGGGTTAAGGTTAAGAGTTAGGGTTTAGGGTTAGGTTTAGGGTTAGGGTTAGTTTTAGGGGTAGAGTTAGGTGCTATGGTTTGTGTTAGAGGTTAGGGTTAGGTTTACAGGTCACGGTTAGGGTTACGTTTAGGGGGTAGCATTAGGGTTAGGGTTAGGGTTTCGGATAGGATTAGGGATAAGTGTTGGGCTTAGGGTTAGGGTTTAGTGTTAGGGTTAGCATTAAGGATTAGGGTTAGGGTCAGGGTTAAATGCTTGGGTGCGGGTAATGGTTAGGGTCAGGTTTAAGGTTCACGGATAGGGTTAGTGTTAAGGGTTACGGGTAGGTTTAGAGTTCAGGGTTAGTGTTAACATTAGTGCTGAAGGTTAGGAATAGGTGGTAGGTTAGATTTAGGGTTAGATCTAGGCGTTAGGGTAAGGGCTAGCGTTAGGGTTAAGGGATAGGGTTAGGTTTAATGCTTAGGATTAGGGTTAGGGTTTGGGGTTAAAGTAAGTGTTAGGGGTTAGGTTTAAGGATCCAAGGTTAGGGTTATTTTTAGCTGTAGTGTCAGGGTTAGGGATAAGGGATCCCATTAGCATTAAGGGTCTTCCTTACTGTAGGGTTAAGGGTTAGGCTTAGAGTTAAAGGTTAAGGTTAGGGTCAGTGTTAAGATTTAGGGTGAGGGTTAACGGTTAGGGTAAAGGTTAAGCGTTATGGTTAGGGATTAGTGATTAGGGTTTTTGGTTAGTGTTCGGGTTAGCGGTTAGGAGTTAGTGTTTTATGAAGGGGTATGGTTAGAATTAGGATTTGGGTTAGAGTTAGGGTGAGGTGTAGGGGTTAGGTTTAGGGGTTAGTTTTAGGGTAAAACGATAGGATTAGAGTTACGGGTTGGGCTTAGGTTTAGGGTTAAAGTTTACTGCTAGGGTTAGGGATAGGGTTCAGGGTTAGCTTTAGGGGTTCTGGTTAGGGTTAGGTGTTAGGTTAGTGTCAGGGTTAGGTCTAGTCGTGAGGGTAAGGTTTAGGGTTAGCTTTAAGAACTAGGGTTAGGTTTAATGTTTAGGATTAGGATTAGGGTTAAGGGTTAGGGTAAAGCTTAGGGGTTAGGGTGAAGGGTTAGGGTGAAATGTTAGGGTTTTTGTTACGCATAGCGTTGGGGTTAGAAATAAGTGTTACCGTCAGTGTTAGGGTTGTAGGTAGGGTTCCGGTTAGGGTTAGCGGTTTAGAATTAGGGTTAGGGATTAGGTGTCACAGTGATGACTAGGAGATAGGGTTAGAATTATGGGATAGGGGTTGTTCTCAGGAAATGGGTTATGCATTAACGTTAGGATAAGAGGTTAAAGTTATGCGCACGGTGAGGTTTACGTGTTAAGGGGAGAAATAGGAACAGGGTTGGGTGTTATGTTCAGGGTTAGGGTTATCTGTTAAAGGTATTGTTTATGCTTAGCGCAAGGGCCCTGTCTGTATTAGGCGGACGGGGAGAGTTTATGGGGCTGGGATTGTACCCGGGAACCCACTCTATCATACTCTGAGTATTTGCCCGTGGGTTTCATGGAGGACACAGTGGTAGAGCCTACTTTCACGCATGGCATGGGAAGATTGCAGGCTTTCTAAACTCTAAGAAAGCAAGAAGTCTGAGAATTAGATTTAGGGTTAGGATTATGGTTAGGGTTAAGGATGAAGTTTAGAGTTAGGGTGAGGGCTTAGGGTTAATCATTAAGGTTAGGGTTAAAGGTTACTCTTAGGTTTAACGGTTACACTTTGGTTTAGGGTTGAGGTTTACGGTTAGGGTTAAGATGAGGGGTTAGGGTTTGGTACAGGGTTACGGTTAAGTGTTAGGTTTAGGGTTGAAGATTAGGATTAGTGTTAGGTTTAAAGGTTAGCGTGAGAGTTAACGCTTAGGGTTAAGGTTAAGAGTTAGGGTTTAGGGTTAGGTTTAGGGTTAGGGTTAGTTTTAGGGGTAGAGTTAGGTGCTATGGTTTGTGTTAGAGGTTAGGGTTAGGTTTACTGGTCACGGTTAGGGTTACGTTTAGGGGGTAGCATTAGGGTTAGGGTTAGGGTTACGGATAGGATTAGGGATAAGTGTTGGGCTTAGGGTTAGGGTTTAGTGTTAGGGTTAGCATTAAGGATTAGGGTTAGGGTCAGGGTTAAATGCTTGGGGGCGGGTAATGGTTAGGGTCAGGGTTAAGGTTCACGGATAGGGTTAGTGTTAAGGGTTACGGGTAGGTTTAGGGTTCAGGGTTAGTGTTAGCATTAGTGCTGAAGGTTAGGATTAGGTGGTAGGTTAGATTTAGGGTTAGATCTAGGCGTTAGGGTAAGGGCTAGCGTTAGGGTTAAGAGATAGGGTTAGGTTTAATGCTTAGGATTAGGGTTAGGGTTTGGGGTTAAAGTAAGTGTTAGGGGTTAGGTTTAAGGATCCAAGGTTAGGGTTATTTTTAGCTGTAGTGTTAGGGTTAGGGATAAGGGATCCCATTAGCATTAAGGGTCTTCCTTACTGTAGGGTTAAGGGTTAGGCTTAGAGTTAAAGGTTAAGGTTAGGGTCAGTGTTAAGATTTAGGGTGAGGGTTAACGGTTAGGGTAAAGGTTAAGCGTTAGGGTTAGGGATTAGTGATTAGGGTTTTTGGTTAGTGTTAGGGTTAGCGGTTAGGAGTTAGTGTTTTATGAAGGGGTACGGTTAGAATTAGGATTGGGGTTAGAGTTAGGGTGAGGTATAGGGGTTAGGTTTAGGGGTTAGTTTTAGGGTAAAAGGATAGGATTAGGGTTACGGGTTGGGCTTAGGTTTAGGGTTAAAGTTTACTGCTGGGGTTAGGGATAGGGTTCAGGGTTAGCTTTAGGGGTTCTGGTTAGGGTTAGGTGTTAGGTTAGTGTCAGGGTTAGGTCTAGTCGTGAGAGTAAGGTTTAGGGTTAGCTTTAGGAGCTAGGGTTAGGTTTAATGGTTAGGATTAGGATTAGGGTTAAGGGTTAGGGTAAGGCTTAGGGGTTAGGGTGAAGGGTTAGGGTCAAGGGTTAGGGTTTTTGTTAGGCATAGCGTTGGGGTTAGAAGTAAGGGTTACTGTCAGTGTTAGGGTTGTAGGTACGGTTACGGTTACGGTTAGCGGTTTGGAATTAGGGTTAGGGATTAGGTGTCACAGTGATGACTAGGAGATAGGGTTAGAATTATGGGATAGGGGTTGTTCTCAGGAAATGGGTTATGCATTAACGTTAGGATAAGAGGTTAAAGTTAGGCGCACGGTGAGGTTTACGTGTTAAGGGGAGAAATAGGAACAGGGTTGGGTGTTATGTTCAGGGTTAGGGTTATCTGTTAAAGGTATTGTTTATGCTTAGCGCATGGGCCCTGTCTGCATTAGGCGGGCGGGGGGATTTTAGGGGGCTGGGATTGTACCCGGGAACCCACTCTATCATAATCTGGGTATGGGCCCGTGGATTTCATGCAGGACACAGTGGTAGAGCCTCCTTTCACCCATGGCATGGGAGGATTGCAGGCTTTCTAAACTCTAAGGAAGCAAGAAGTCTGAGAATTAGATTTAGGGTTAGGATTCTGGTTAGGGTTAAGGATGAAGTTTAGTGTTAGGGTGAGGGCTTAGGGTTAGGGATTAGAGTTAGGGTTAAAGGTTACTCTTAGTTTTAACGGTTACACTTTGGTTTAGGGTTGAGGTTTACGGTTAGGGTTAAGATGAGGGGTTAGGGTTTGGAACAGGGTTAGGGTTAAGTGTTAGGTTTAGGGTTGAAGATTAGGATTAGGGTTAGATTTAAGGTTAGCGTGAGAGTTAACGCTTAGGGTTAAGGTTAAGAGTTAGGGTTTAGGGTTAGGGTTAGGGTTAGGGTTAGTTTTAGGGTTAGAGTTATGTGCTATGGTTTGTGTTAGAGGTTAGGTTTAGGTTTACTGGTCACGGTTAGGGTTACGTTTAGGGGGTAGCTTTAGGGTTAGGGTTAGGGTTAAGGGATAGGATTAGGGATAAGTGTTGGGCTTAGGGTTAAGGTTTAGTGTTAGGGTTAGCATTAAGGATTAGGGTTAGGGTCAGGGTTAAATGCATGGGTGCGGGTAATGGTTAGGGTCAGGGTTAAGGTTCACGGATAGGGTTAGTGTTAAGGGTTACGGGTAGGTTTAGGGTTCAGGGTTAGTGTTAGCATTAGGGCTTAAGGTTAGGATTAGGCGGTAGGTTAGATTTAGGGTTAGATCTAGGCATTAGGGTTAGGGCTAGCGTTAGGGTTAAGAGATAGGGTTAGGTTTAATGCTTAGGATTAGGGTTAGGGTTTGGGGTTAAAGTAAGTTTTAGGGGTTAGGTTTAAAGATCCAAGGTTAGGGTTATTTTTAGCTGTAGTGTTAGGGTTAGGGATAAGGGATCCCATTAGCATTAAGGGTCTTCCTTACTGTAGGGTTAAGGGTTAGGCTTAGAGCTAAAGGTTAAGGTTAGGGTCAGTGTTAAGATTTAGGGTGAGGGTTAACGGTAAGGGTAAAGGTTAAGCGTTAGGGTTAGGGATTAGTGATTAGGGTTTTTGGTTAGTGTTAGGGTTAGCGGTTAGGAGTTAGTGTTTTATGAAGGGGTATGGTTAGAATTAGGATTGGGGTTAGAGTTAGGGTGAGGTATAGGGGTTAGGTTTAGGGGTTAGTTTTAGGGTAAAAGGATAGGATTAGGGTTACGGGTTGGGCTTAGGTTTAGGGTTAAAGTTTACTGCTAGGGTTAGGGATAGGGTTCAGGGTTAGCTTTAGGGGTTCTGGTTAGGGTTAGGTGTTAGGTTAGTGTCAGGGTTAGGTCTAGTCGTGAGGGTAAGGTTTAGGGTTAGCTTTAGGAGCTAGGGTTAGGTTTAATGGTTAGGATTAGGATTAGGGTTAAGGGTTAGGGTAAGGCTTAGGGGTTAGGGTGAAGGGTTAGGGTCAAGGGTTAGGGTTTTTGTTAGGCATAGCGTTGGGGTTAGAAGTAAGGGTTACTGTCAGTGTTAGGGTTGTAGGTAGGGTTACGGTTAGGGTTAGCGGTTTAGAATTAGGGTTAGGGATTAGGTGTCACAGTGATGACTAGGAGATAGGGTTAGAATTATGGGATAGGGGTTGTTCTCAGGAAATGGGTTATGCATTAACGTTAGGATAAGAGGTTAAAGTTAGGCGCACGGTGAGGTTTACGTGTTAAGGGGAGAAATAGGAACAGGGTTGGGTGTTATGTTCAGGGTTAGGGTTATCTGTTAAAGGTATTGTTTATGCTTAGCGCACGGGCCCTGTCTGCAGTAGGCGGGCGGGGGGAGTTTAGGGGGCTGGGATTGTACCCGGGAACCCACTCTATAATACTCTGGGTATGGGCTCGTGGGTTTCATGCAGGACACAGTGGTAAAGCTTCCTTTCATGCATGGCATGGGAGGATTGCAGGCTTTCTAAACTCTAAGAAAGCAAGAAGTCTGAGAATTAGATTTAGGGTTAGGATTCTGGTTAGGGTTAAGGATGAAGTTTAGTGTTAGGGTGAGGGCTTAGGGTTAGGGATTAGGGTTAGGGTTAAAGGTTACTCTTAGGTTTAACGGTTACACTTCGGTTTAGGGTTGAGGTTTACGGTTAGGGTTAAGGTGAGCGGTTAGGGTTTGGTACAGGGTTAGGGTTAAGTGTTAAGTTTAGGGTTGAAGATTAAGATTAGGGTTAGGATTAAAGGTTAGCGTGAGAGTTAACGCTTAGGGTTAAGGTTAAGAGTTAGGGTTTAGGGTTAGGGTTAGGGTTAGGGTTACTTTTAGGGTTAGAGTTATGTGCTATGGTTTGTGTTAGAGTTTAGGGTTAGGTTTACTGGTCACAGTTAGGGTTACGTTTAGGGGGTAGCATTAGGGTTAGGGTTAGGGTTAAGGGATAGGATTAGGGTTAAGTGTTGGGCTTAGGGTTAGGGTTTAGTGTTAGGTTTATCTTTAAGGATTGGGGTTAGAATCAGGGTTAAATGCTTGGGTGTGGGTAATGGTTAGGGTCAGGGTTAAGGTTCACGGATAGGGTTAGTGTTAAGGGTTACGGGTAGGTTTAGGGTTCAGGGTTAGTGTTAGCATTAGGGCTTAAGTTTAGGATTAGGCGGTAGGTTAGATTTAGGGTTAGATCTAGGCGTTAGGGTAAGGGCTAGCGTTAGGGTTAAGAGATAGGGTTAGGTTTAAGCTTAGGATTAGGGTTAGGGTTTGGGGTTAAAGTAAGTGTTAGGGGTTAGGTTTAATGATCCAAGGTTAGGGTTATTTTTAGCTGTAGTGTTAGGTTTAGGGATAAGGGATCCCGTTAGCTTTAAGGGTCTTCCTTACTGTAGGGTTAAGGGTTAGGCTTAGAGTTAAAGGTTAAGGTTAGGGTCAGGGTTAAGATTTAGGGTGAGGGTTAACGGTCAGGGTAAAGGTTAAGCGTTAGGGTTAGGGATTAGTGATTAGGGATTTTGGTTAGTTTTATGGTTAGCGGTTAGGAGTTAGTGTTTTATGAAGGGATATGGTTAGAATTAGGATTGGGGTTAGAGTTAGGGTGAGGTATAGGGGTTAGGTTTAGGGGTTAGTTTTAGGGTAAAAGGATAGGATTAGGGTTACGGGTTGGGCTTAGGTTTAGGGTTAAAGTTTACTGCTAGGGTTAGGGATAGGGTTCAGGGTTAGCTTTAGGGGTTCTGGTTAGGGTTAGGTGTTAGGTTAGTGTCAGGGTTAGGTCTAGTCGTGAGGGTAAGGTTTAGGGTTAGCTTTAAGAGCTAGGGTTAGGTTTAATGGTTAGGATTAGGATTAGGGTTAAGGGTTAGGGTAAGGCTTAGGGGTTAGGGTGAAGGGTTAGGGTCAAGGGTTAGGGTTTTTTTTGTTTGTTTGTTTGTTTTTTTTTTTTTTGAACATTTTTTATTTTTTTATTTTTTATTTTTTTTTTTATTTTGTTTTTCAATTTAGTTTTACAGAATCAAAGAGTCTAACACTATATCTTGTTAGATACAGTATGTCCTCATAATGTATACATTATTTCTTGTACAATGATATGAAATAATATGGGAAATATTCATGATAAATTATTAAGTGAATAGTGCAAGTTAAAAACAATAGTTTCATATTTTTTCCCCACCCCCCCTTTCCCGAGTCAGCACCTTCAAGTGTTACCACTCCCCAAACGGTGTGCAATGCACTCATTGTGTAGGCATACCCCCATCCCCTCCCCCACCCCCCACCTCAGTCTGATGTCCAATTGGTGTCATTCCCAGATTTGTATTTAGGTGATGATCAGGGAAACCAATTTTCTGGTGAGTACATGTGATGCTTGTTTTTCCATTCTTGGGATACTTCACTTAATATAATGGGTTCCAACTCTCTCCAGGAGAACCATAGAGATGTTGTATCTTCATCATTCCTTATAGCTGAGTAATATTCCATGGTATACATATACCACAGTTTACTAATCCAATCATGTATTGATGGGCATTTGGGTTGTTTCCACATCTTTGCTATTGTGAATTGTGCTGCTATAAACATTTGGGTACACGTGCCTTTGTTACAGAATGACCTTTTTTCCTTTGGGTATATGCCCAGTAATGGGATTGCTGGGTCAAATGGCAGGTCTACTTGAATCTGTTTAAGATACCTCCATAATGCTTTCCACAGGGGTTGCACTAGTTTGCAGTCCCACCAGCAGTGTATTAGTGTTCCTGTCTCTCCACACCCACGCCAACATGTGTTGTTTTGGGTTTTTTTGATAAAGGCCATTCTCACTGGGGTTAAGTGATATCTCATTGTGGTTTTGATTTGCATTTCCCTGATGATTAGAGATGTTGAACACTTTTTCATATGTTTGTTAGCCATTTTTATATCTTCTTTTGAAAAATTTCTATTCATGTCCTTTGCCCACTTTTTGATAGGGTTGCTTGATTTTTTCTTGCTGATTTTCCTGAGTTCTAAATAGATTCTTGTTATCAGTCCTTTATCTGATGTGTAGTATGCAAAAATTTTTTCCCATTCTGTAGGTGGTCTGTTTATTCTCTGGACTGTTTCTTTGGCTGTGCAGAAGCTTTTTAATTTAATCATGTCCCATTCATTTATTTTTGTTGCTGCTGTGATTGCCTTGGGGGTCTTCTTCATAAATTCTTTGCCTAGGCCAATGTCTGTAAGAGTCTTTCCTACATTTTCTTCTAGAATTCTGATTGTATCACACCTAAGGTTTAAGTCTGTTATCCACCGTGATTTGATTTTTGTGAGAGGTGAAAGCTGTGGGTCCTGTTTCAGTCTTCTGCAAGTGGCTAACCAATTCTCCCAGCACCATTTGTTGAATAGGGATTCTTGTCCCCGGAGTATATTCTTTCCCGCTTTGTCAAAAATTAGGTGACTATATGAGGATGGTTCTATATTTGGATTTTCTGTTGTGTTCCACTGGTCTGTGTCCCTGCACTTGTGCCAATACCAGGCTGTTTTAAGAACCACGGCCTTGTAGTATAGTTTGAGGTCTGGCAAATTAATACCTCCCATTATGTTTTTATTGCTTAAAATTGCTTTTGCTATACGGGGTCTTCTTTGATTCCATACAAAGTGTATAATTATTTTCTCTATGTCTGTAAAGAATGATGTTGGTAATTTAATAGGGATTGCATTGAATTTGTAGATCACTTTGGGTAGTATAGACATTTTAACAATGTTGATTCTTCCGATCCACGAGCATGGTATATTTTTCCATCTATTTGCAAGTTCTGCTATTTCTTTTCTCAGTGTTTCATAGTTTTCCTTATAGAGGTCCTTTACCTCTTTAGTTAGATATATACCTAGATATTTTATTTTCTTTGTTGCTATTTTGAAGGGTATTGAGTCTTTAATTTGGTTTTCCGATTGACTGTTATTGGCATATATAAATGCCTCTGATTTGTGTATATTAATTTTGTAGCCTGAGACTTTGCTGTATTCGTTAATCAATTCCAGGAGTCTCTTGGTTGAATCCTGGGGGTTTTCCAGATATAACATCATATCATCAGCAAAAAGTGAGAGTTTGATCTCTTCCTTCCCTATTTGGACTCCCTTGATTCTGCTCTCTTGCCTGATAGCTCTCGCAAGGACTTCCAATACTATGTTGAAAAGTAATGGAGACAATGGGCAGCCCTGTCTGGTTCCAGTTCTAAGTGGGAGTGCTTTCAGTTTTTCCCCATTCAGTATGATGTTGGCTGTGGGTTTGTCATATATGGCTTGTATCATTTTTAGGTAGGTTCCATCAATGCCTATTTTGTTAAGCGTTTTTATCATAAAAGGGTGTTGAATTTTGTCAAATGCTTTTTCTGCATCTAATGAGAGTATCATATGATTTTTGTTTTTGCTTCTATTTATGTGGTGAATTACATTTATAGATTTACGTATGTTGAACCACCCCTGCATCTCGGGGATGAAGCCCACTTGGTCGTGGTGGATTACTTTTTTGATAAGTACTTGGATTCGATTTGCTAGTATTTTATTGAAAATTTTTGCATCTATATTCATGAGGGAAATTGGTCTGTAGTTCTCTATTTTTGTTGAGTCCTTTCCAGGCTTTGGTATTAATGTTATATTGGCTTGGTAGAACGTGTTGGGGAGAACTCCATCCTTCTCAATATTGGAGAATAGTTTATGTAGGATGGGCACCAGTTCTTCTTTGTATGTATGGTAAAATTCAGGTGTGAACCCATCTGGACCAGGGCTTTTCTTTTTGGGAAGGTTTTTTATTGCTGTTTCGATTTCAGTTCTTGATATTGGTCTGTTCAGGTACTCTATTTCTTCCTGGTTGAGCCTGGGAAGACTATGTGTCTCTAAAAATTTGTCCATTTCCTCCACGTTCTCCAGTTTGTGTGCATAAAGATTTTTGTAGAATTCATAGATGATATCTTGTATCTCTGTAGCATCGGTTGTGATTTCTCCTTTCATGTTCCTAATGGAGGTTATTAGAGATTTTACTTTTGTGCTCTTGGTTAGTCTAGCCAGAGGTGTGTCTATTTTGTTTATCTTTTCAAAGAACCAACTTTTTGTTTTATTAATTTCCCTTATAGTTTCTTTGTTGTCCTTTTCATTTAGTTCTGATTTGATCTTAGTAATTTCTCGCCTTCTGCTGGGTTTGGGATCGTTCTGTTCTTCTTTCTCCAGCTCTTTGAGTCTATTCGTTAGGTTGTCTATTTGCATGTTTTTCTGTCTTTTTGATATAGGCATTTATGGATATGAATTTTCCTCTCAGGACTGCTTTAGCTGCATCCCATAGATTTTGATAAGTTGTATCTCCATTGTCATTTAATTCAAAGAAATTTTTGATTTCCATCTTGATTTCTTCTTTTATAGAATAATTATTCAGGAGAAGGTTATTTAGCTTCCATGACTTTGAGTAAGAGTGAGGGTTTCTGTTTGTGATCATTGTTACTTTTATTCCGCTGTGATCTGAGAAGATGCATGGTATAATTTCTATTTTTTTGAATTTTTGAAGACATGATTTATGTCCTAGGACATGGTCAATCTTAGAGAATGTCCCGTGAGCTGATGAGAAGAATGTATATTCTGTGGACTTTGGGTAGAATGTCCTATAGATGTCAGCCATGCCCATTTGTTCTAGCATTCTATTTAGGTCCATTATGTCTTTGTTTATTTTCTGTTTAGAGGATCTGTCCTGTACTGTCAGTGGGGTGTTAAAGTCTCCAGCTATTACAGTATTATTATCTATCATCTGGTTCAGATCTAGTAGGGTTTGCTTTATGAATCTAGGTGCACCTAGGTTGGGTGCATATATATTGAGTATAGTCATGGCTTCTTGTTGAATTGTGCCCTTGACCAGTATGTAGTAGCCATTTTTGTCTTTTATTATTTTTGTTGGTTTGAAAGCTAAGTTATTGGAAATTAAGATTGCCACACCAGCTTTCTTTTCGTTACCGTTTGCTTGAAATACCGATTTCCATCCTTTTACTTTCAGTCTAAATGCATCTTTGCTCGTTAGGTGGGTTTCTTGGAGACAGCAGATACTTGGCTTGTGCTTTTTTATCCATTGGGACAGTCTATGTCTCTTGAGCGGGGAATTCAAGCCATTCACATTTATTGAGAAAACTGATAAGTGAGACGTTTTTTTGTTCAGCTTGTTGGGTAGAACTTCATTGCAATGTTTTCTCTCCTGAGCCATTGTGGTATCTGGAATTTGATCTTTAGCTCTTGAGTAGTTTTACATTCGTGGATCTTTCTTGTGCTGGTCCGTGTGTAACTCTCTTTTGAGTACTTCTTGCAAGGCTGGTCTTGTCTTGGTGAATTCCCTCAACCTTTGTTTATCTGAGAATGTCTTGATTTCTCCTTCGTATAGAAAACTTAGCTTAGCTGGGTACAAGATTCTAGGCTGGGCATTATTCTGTTTCAGAAGCGTGAAAATGGGGCCCCAACCTCTTCTTGCTTGTAAGGTTTCAGCTGAGAAATCTGGCGTAATTCTGATGGGTTTTCCTTTGTAAGTTACCTGTTTCTTTCTCCTTACAGCTCGGAGAAGGGACTCTTTAGTGGATATTTTGGTCAGCCTGATGACTACGTGGCGTGGTGTTTTCCTATTTGCTATGAATCTCCCAGGGGTCCTTTGAGCTTCTTGAATCTGTATGTCTAGAGTATTGGCAAGGCCTGGAAAATTTTCCTCGATTATGTCTTCAAATAGCTTGTCCAACCCTTGCTTATTGTCTTCTTCACCCTCAGGGATGCCAATAACTCTCAAGTTAGGTTTCTTCACATAATCCCACATTTCTTGAAGACTCAGATCATTTCTCTTACTTTTTTGATCTATCTCTGTGACTGACTTATTTAGTTGAAAGAAGTTATCTTCAATTTCTGAAATTCTTTCCTCTGTTTGATCTACCCTGCTTTTGAGACTTTCCATAGTGTTTTGTAGCTCTCTGAGTGAATTCTTCATTTCTAGGAGTTCAGTTTGGTTTTTCTTCAATATTTCAATTTCTTTAGTGAATTTTTCCTCCAAATCCTGAATTTTTTTTGCATTTTCCTTGTGTTGTCTGTCCATTGATTCTTGTATATTATTTAGCTTGTTTATGATCCATAATTGGAATTCTTCCTGTGACATGTTGGTGTTTTGAGTCTGGTTTGTGTCAAATGGTTGAGAGCCGGTATTTCTCTTTGGGGGTAGGCTTTCTGTTTGATTCTTTGTGCTTCCTGTGTTTTTTCTCTGGGCCCTTCCCATCTAGATTAATCGTTGGATCTTTACTTATAGATTTAGTCTGGTTAACAGCACTCTCTGTGCTCTATTCTTAGGCTGTGGGGTAGTCTAGGTATATTGCTTCCTTTGGCAAGAGGGGAAGACTGTTGTGAATTGTTTAGAAATTTTTCTATTTCAGTTGGGGGACTGCTTCTGATGGGTCCAATCCTAGAGGATTGGAGTGATCCAAGACTGCTTTGGTGAGTTAGGACACTGTGTTGTAGTCTTTCAGAGGGCAGGCAGGGTCCACACTAGTAGTGGGCCAAAATTCTCTTTGTTTGTTTGTTTCCCTTTGGTTCTTCCTCTATAGGGGTGGTTTCTGTCTCTATCTGCAGGAAAAATACTAGTTGTGGGGAGTGGATGGTGCCCTCGCTCGCTCAGAGCCCCATTTGCCACAACTCCCACAGGCTAAAGTCTGCCTTGGCCCAATGTCCCCGGGGACCAGGCTCCACACTCTCGCTTCTGGAGAAGTAGTCAATACTTAGACGTGGGTGGGGACCCTATATAAGGTCTGTGGACCAGGGGAGGGGGCCGTCCAGGGAGCCTGGTAGAGCCTCCTTTCACGCATGGCATGGGAGGATTGCAGGCTTTCTAAACTCTAAGAAAGCAAGAAGTCTGAGAATTAGATTTAGGGTTAGGATTATGGTTAGGGTTAAGGATGAAGTTTAGTCTTAGGGTGAGGGCTTAGGGTTAGAGATTAGGGTTAGGGTTAAAGGTTACTCTTAGGTTTAACGGTTAAACTTTGGTTTAGGGTTGAGGTTTACGATTAGGGTTAAGATGAGGGGTTAGGGTTTGGTACAGGGTTAGGGTTAAGTGTTAGGTTTAGGGTTGAAGAAATGGATTAGGGTTAGGATTAAAGGTTAGCGTGAGAGTTAACGCTTAGTGTTAAGGTTAAGAGTTAGGGTTTAGGGTTAGGGTTAGGGTTAGGGTTAGTTTTAGGGTTAGAGTTATGTGCTATGGTTTGTGTTAGAGGTTAGGGTTAGGTTTACTGGTCACGGTTAGGGTTACGTTTAGGGGGTAGCATTAGGGTTAGGGTTAGGGTTAAGGGATAGGATTAGGGTTAAGTGTTGGGCTTAGGGTTAGGGTTTAGTGTTAGGTTTATCATTAAGGATTAGGGTTAGGGTCAGGGTTAAATGCTTGGTTGCGGGTAATGGTTAGGGTCAGGGTTAAGGTTCACGGATAGGGTTAGTGTTAAGTGTTACGCGTAGGTTTAGGGTTCAGGGTTAGTGTTAGCATTAGGGCTTAAGGTTAGGATTAGGCGGTAGGTTAGATTTAGGGTTAGATCTAGGCGTTAGGGTAAGGGCTAGCGTTAGGGTTAAGAGATAGGGTTAGGTTTAATGCTTAGGATTAGGGTTAGGGTTAGGGTTAGGGTTAGTTTTAGGGTTAGAGTTATGTGCTATGGTTTGTGTTAGAGGTTAGGGTTAGGTTTACTGGTGACGGTTATGATTACGTTTAGGGGTTAGCATTAGGGTTAGGGTTAGGGTTAGGGTTAAGGGATAGGATTAGGGTTAAGTGTTGGGCTTAGGGTTAGGATTTAGTGTTAGGGTTATCATTAAGGATTAGGGGTAGGGTCAGGGTTAAATGCTTGGGTGCGGGTAATGGTTAGGGTCAGGGTTAAGGTTCACGGATAGGGTTAGTGTTAAGGGTTACGGGTAGTTTTAGGGTTCAGGATTAGAGTTAGTATTAGGGCTTAAGGTTAGGATTTGGCGGTAGGTTAGATTTAGGGTTAGATCTAGGTGTTAGGGTAAGGGCTAGCGTTAGAGTTAAGAGACACGGTTAGGTTTAATGCTTAGGATTAGGGTTAGGGTTTGGGGTTAAAGTAAGTGTTAGGGGTTAGGTTTAAGGATCCAAGGTTAGGGTTATTTTTAGCTGTAGTGTTAGGGTTAGGGATAGGGGATCCCATTAGCATTAAGGGTCTTCCTTACTGTAGGGTTAAGGGTTAGGCTTAGAGTTAAAGGTTAAGGTTAGGGTCAGTGTTAAGATTTAGGGTGAGGGTTAACGGTTAGGGTAAAGGTTAAGCGTTAGGGTTAGGGATTAGTGATTAGGGTTCTTGGTTAGTGTTTGGGTTAGCGGTTAGGAGTTAGTGTTTTATGAAGGGGTATGGTTAGAATTAGGATTGGGGTTAGAGCTAGGGTGAGGTATAGGGGTTAGGTTTAGGGGTTAGTTTTAGGGTAAAAGGATAGGATTATGGTTACGGGTTTGGCTTAGGTTTAGGGTTAAAGTTTACTGCTAGGGTTAGGGATAGGGTTCGGGGTTAGCTTTAGGGTTTCTGGATAGGGTTAGGTGTTAGGTTAGTGTCAGGGTTAGGTCTAGTCGTGAGGGTAAGGTTTAGGGTTAGCTTTAAGAGCTAGGGTTAGGTTTAATGGTTAGGATTAGGATTAGGGTTAAGGGTTAGGGTAAGGCTTAGGGGTTAGGGTGAAGGGTTAGGGTCAAGGGTTAGGGTTTTTGTTAGGCATAGCGTTGGGGTTAGAAGTAAGGGTTACTGTCAGTGTTAGGGTTGTAGGTAGGGTTACGGTTAGGGTTAGCGGTTTAGAATTAGGGTTAGGGATTAGGTGTCACAGTGATGACTAGGAGATAGGGTTAGAATTATGGGATAGGGGTTGTTCTCAGGAAATGGGTTATGCATTAACGTTAGGATAAGAGGTTAAAGTTAGGCGCACGGTGAGGTTTACGTGTTAAGGGGAGAAATCGGAACAGGGTTGGGTGTTATATTCAGGGTTAGGGTTATCTGTTAAAGGTATTGTTTATGCTTAGCGCACGGGCCCTGTCTGCATTAGGAGGACGGGGGGAGTTTAGGGGGCTGGGATTGTACCCGGGAACCCACTCTATAATACTCTGGGTATGGGCCCGTGGGTTTCATGCAGGACACAGTGGTAGAGCCTCCTTTCACGCATGGCACGGGAGGATTGCAGGCTTTCTAAACTCTAAGAAAGCAAGAAGTCTGAGAATTAGATTTAGGGTTAGGATTCTGGTTAGGGTTAAGGATGAAGTTTAGTGTTAGGGTGAGGGCTTAGGGTTAGGGAATAGGGTTAAGGTGAAAGGTTACTCTTAGGTTTAACGGTTACACTTTGGTTTAGGGTTGAGGTTTACTGTAAGGGTTAAGATGAGGGGTTAGTGTTTGGTACAGGGTTAGGGTTAAGTGTTAGGCTTAGGGTTTAAGATTAGGAATAGGGTTAGGATTAAAGGTTAGCGTGAGAGTTAACGCTTAGTGTTAAGGTTAAGTGTTAGGGGTTAGGGTTAGGTTTAGGGTTAGTTTTAGGGTTAGAGTTATGTGCTATGGTTTGTGTTAGAGGTTAGGGTTAGGTTTACTGGTCACGGTTAGGGTTACGTTTAGGGGGTAGCATTAGGGTTAGGGTTAGGGTTAAGGGATAGGATTAGGGTTAAGTGTTTGGCTTAGGGTTAGCGTTTAGTGTTAGGTTTATCATTAAGGATTAGGGTTAGAATCAGGGTTAAATGCCTGGGTGCGGGTAATGGTTAGGGTCAGGGTTAAGGTTCACGGATAGGGTTAGTGTTAAGGGTTACGGGTAGGTTTAGGGTTCAAGGTTAGTGTTAGCATTAGGGCTTAAGGTTAGGATTAGGCGGTAGGTTAGATTTAGGGTTAGATCTAGGCGTTAGGGTAAGGGCTAGCGTTAGGGTTAAGAGATAGGGTTACGTTTAATGCTTAGGATTAGGGTTAGGGTTTGGGGTTAAAGTAAGTGTTAGGGGTTAGGTTTAAAGATCCAAGGTTAGGGTTATTTTTAGCTGTAGTGTTAGGGTTAGGGATAAGGGATCCCATTAGCATTAAGGGTCTTCCTTTCTGTAGGGTTAAGGGTTAGGCTTAGAGTTAAAGGTTAAGGTTACGGTCAGGGTTAAGATTTCGGGTGAGGGTTAACGGTTAGGGTAAAGGTTAAGCGTTAGGGTTAGGGATTAGTGATTAGGGTTTTTGGTTAGTGTTAGGGTTAGCGGTTAGGAGTAAGTGTTTTATGAAGGGGTATGGTTAGAATTAGGATTGGGGTTAGAGTTAGGGTGAGGTATAGGGGTTAGGTTTAGGGGTTAGTTTTAGGGTAAAAGGATAGGATTAGGGTTAAGGGTTGGGCTTAGGTTTAGGGTTAAAGTTTACTGCTAGGGTTAGGGATAGGGTTCAGGGTTAGTTTTAGGGGTTCTGGTTAGGGTTAGGTGTTAGGTTAGTGTCAGGGTTAGGTCTAGTCGTGAGGGTAAGGTTTAGGGGTAGCTTTAAGAGCTAGGGTTAGGTTTAATGGTTAGGATTAGGATTAGGGTTAAGGGTTAGGGTAAGGCTTAGGGGTTAGGGTGAAGGGTTAGGGTCAAGGGTTAGGGTTTTTGTTAGGCATAGCGTTGGGGTTAGAAGTAAGGGTTACTGTCAGTGTTAGGGTTGTAGGTAGGGTTACGGTTAGGGTTAGCGGTTTAGAATTAGGGTTAGGGATTAGGTGTCACAGTGATGACTAGGAGATAGGGTTAGAATTATGGGATAGGGGTTGTTCTCAGGAAATGGGTTATGCATTAACGTTAGGATAAGAGGTTAAAGTTAGGCACACGGTGAGGTTTACGTGTTAAGGGGAGAAATAGGAACAGGGTTGGGTGTTATGTTCAGGGTTAGGGTTATCTGTTAAAGGTATTGTTTATGCTAAGCGCTCGGGCCCTGTCTGCATTAGGCGGGCGGGGGGAGTTTAGGGGGCTGGGATTTTACCCGGGAACCCACTCTATCATACTCTGGGTATGGGCCCGTGGGTTTCATGCAGGACACAGTGGTAGAGCCTCCTTTCACGCATGGCATGGGAGGATTGCAGGCTTTCTAAACTCTAAGAAAGCAAGAAGTCTGAGAATTAGATTTAGGGTTAGGATTCTGGTTAGGGTTAAGGATGAAGTTTAGTGTTAGGGTGAGGGCTTAGGGTTAGGGATTAGGGTTAGGGTTAAAGGTTACTCTTAGGTTTAACGGTTACACTTTGGTTTAGGGTTGAGGTTTACGATTAGGGTTAAGATGAGGGGTTAGGGTTTGGTACAGGGTTAGGGTTAAGTGTTAGGTTTACGGTTGAAGATTAGGATTAGGGTTAGGATTAAAGGTTAGCGTGAGAGTTAACGCTTAGGGTTAAGGTTAAGAGTTAGGGTTTCGGGTTAGGGTTAGGGTTAGGGTTAGTTTTAGGGTTAGAGTTATGTGCTATGGTTTGTGTTAGAGGTTAGGGTTAGGTTTACTGGTCACGGTTAGGGTTACGTTTAGGGGGTAGCATTAGGGTTAGGGTTAGGGTTAAGAGATAGGATTAGGGTTAAGTGTTGGGCTTAGGGTTAGGGTTTAGTGTTAGGGTTAGCATTAAGGATTAGGGTTAGGGTCAGGGTTAAATGCTTGAGTGCGGGTAATGTTTGTGTCAGAGTTCAGGTTCATGGATAGGGTTAGTGTTAAGGGTTACGGGTAGGTTTAGGGTTCAGGGTTAGTGTTAGCATTAGGGCTTAAGGTTAGGATAAGGCGGTAGGTTAGATTTAGGGTTAGATCTAGGCGTTAGGGTAAGGGCTAGCGTTAGGGTTAAGAGATAGGGTTAGGTTTAATGCTTAGGATTAGGGTTAGGGTTTGGGGTTAAAGTAAGTGTTAGGGGTTAGGTTTAAGGATCCAAGGTTAGGGTTATTTTTAGCTGTAGTGTTGGGGTTAGGGATAAGGGATCC
>NW_027183207.1:0-43348 GCF_041146395.1 Eulemur rufifrons | reverse complement strand
CAACATGGCTAATCACAATTTTCTCCATAATTTTGACCCTACTAATTGTTTTCCAACTGAAAATTTCAAAATTCAATTACCCCCTAAGCCTAACATTAAAAGACACTAATAAATACTCACACACTAACCCTTGAGAAACAAAATGAACGAAAATTTATTTGCCTCTTTCATTACCCCAACAATTGTAGGAATCCCTATCGTCATCTTTATCATTATAATTCCAAGCATTCTCTTTCCCTCCCCTACTCGCCTAATTAATAACCGACTAACCTCATTACAACAATGACTAATTCAGTTGATCCTAAAACAATTAATATTAATTCACAATATCAAAGGACGAACTTGATCTCTAATATTAATCTCACTAATTCTATTTATTGGCTCTACTAATTTACTAGGCTTATTGCCCCACTCATTCACTCCTACCACACAACTATCTATAAATCTAGGCATAGCAATTCCACTCTGAGCAGCTGCGGTAATCAAAGGTTTCCGCCACAAAACAAAGGCATCCCTGGCCCACTTCCTACCTCAAGGAACACCAATCCCTTTAATTCCCATACTAGTAATTATTGAAACCATTAGCCTCTTCATTCAACCTATAGCCCTGGCCGTACGACTAACTGCCAATATTACAGCAGGCCACCTTCTTATGCATCTAATTGGAGGGGCTACCTTAGTACTTTCTTCCATCAGCCCTACTACAGCTTCGATCACATTCATTATCCTCACCCTTCTTACAATTCTTGAATTCGCCGTTGCTCTAATTCAGGCCTATGTATTTACCCTACTAGTTAGCCTTTACTTACATGACAACACCTAATGACCCACCAAACCCACGCCTACCACATAGTTAATCCTAGTCCCTGACCCCTAACTGGAGCTCTCTCTGCCCTACTAATAACATCTGGTCTTGCCATATGATTCCACTTTAATAATACCACACTTCTAACCATAGGCATATTAACAAATCTACTAACAATATATCAATGATGACGAGATATTGTGCGAGAAGGTACATTTCAAGGACATCATACCTCAATTGTCCAAAAAGGCCTCCGATATGGTATAGTACTATTTATTATTTCAGAAATTTTTTTCTTCGCCGGGTTTTTCTGAGCCTTTTATCACTCAAGTTTAGCCCCTACTCCTGAACTAGGTGGATGCTGACCTCCAACGGGCATTCACCCTCTTAACCCCCTTGAAGTCCCACTACTTAATACAGCTGTACTCCTGGCCTCAGGTGTGTCTATCACTTGGGCTCACCATAGTCTAATGGAAGGTGATCGAATACATATACTTCAAGCCCTACTCATTACCATCACCTTAGGTATTTACTTTACACTTCTCCAAGCCTCAGAATATTTCGAAACATCCTTCACAATCTCAGATGGTGTCTACGGCTCAACATTCTTTATAGCAACAGGCTTTCATGGCCTCCATGTTATTATTGGATCCACTTTCCTCACCGTTTGCTTCTTCCGCCAACTCAAATTTCACTTCACCTCTAATCATCACTTTGGTTTCGAAGCCGCAGCCTGATATTGACACTTCGTCGACGTAGTATGACTATTCCTTTATGTATCCATTTATTGATGAGGATCTTATTCTTTTAGTATTGACCCAATACAATTGACTTCCAATCAATTAACTTCGGTGAAAACCGAAAAAGAATAATTAACCTCCCACTTGCCCTCACAACTAATATTGTTCTAACACTACTTCTTGTAACAATCGCATTTTGACTCCCACAACTAAACGTCTACACAGAAAAATATAGCCCTTATGAATGCGGGTTCGACCCTATGGGTTCAGCCCGCCTACCCTTTTCCATAAAATTTTTTCTAGTAGCCATCACATTCCTTCTATTTGACTTAGAAATTGCCCTCCTTCTTCCTCTCCCTTGAGCATCCCAAACAACTAACCCAAAACTTATACTAGCAGTGGCCCTCATCCTAGTTTCAATCCTAGCAGCAGGCCTTGCCTACGAATGACTTCAAAAAGGCCTAGAATGAGTAGAATAACATGATAATTAGTTTAAATTAAAATAAATGATTTCGACTCATTAGATTATGACTAACTCATAATTATCAATATGCCCTCAATTTCAACCAATATTATTCTAGCTTTCATCACTGCCCTTCTAGGTATATTAATCTTCCGATCCCATTTAATATCTTCACTACTATGTTTAGAAGGCATAATGTTATCCATATTTATTCTAAGTACCCTCACCATCCTAAATTTGCACTTCACAGCATCTTTCATGATACCTATCCTACTTTTAGTTTTCGCGGCCTGTGAAGCTGCCGTAGGCCTAGCCCTGTTAGTCACAGTATCCAACACCTACGGCTTAGACTACATTCAAAATCTAAACCTTCTCCAATGTTAAAAATTATCATCCCCACAATCATATTATTTCCAGTAACTTGATACTCTAATAAAACCATAATTTGAATTAATACAACCTCACATAGTCTGCTAATTAGCCTCGCAGGCCTGTCATTCTTAAATCAATTCAGTGACAACAGTAACAATTTCTCATTAACTTTCTTCTCTGACCCATTATCATCCCCCCTTGTAATTTTAACAATATGACTTCTCCCACTCATGATTATGGCTAGCCAATATCATCTTACAAAAGAATCCTGAATCCTAAAAAAACTTTATCTCTCCATATTAATTTCACTACAAATATTTTTAATTATAACATTTACCGCTACCGAACTAATTTTGTTTTACATTCTATTTGAAGCTACCCTAATCCCAACCCTCATTATTATTACCCGCTGAGGTAACCAAACAGAACGATTAAACGCAGGCTTATACTTCCTGTTTTATACTCTTATTGGATCCCTACCATTACTCGTAGCATTAATTTATATTCAAAATTATTTAGGTTCACTAAATATACTAACAATAAAATTTTACCTTCAAGAAATGCCCAACTCCTGATCTAATAGCATCCTATGAATAGCATGTATCATGGCATTTATAGTTAAAATACCCCTATATGGACTTCACCTATGACTACCCAAAGCCCACGTCGAAGCCCCCATCGCAGGATCAATAGTCCTTGCAGCAGTACTTCTAAAACTAGGAGGATACGGAATAATACGAATCACCACAATTCTCGACCCACTAACAAAACACATAGCATATCCTTTCCTTATGTTATGTTTATGAGGAATAATCATAACTAGCTCTATTTGTCTACGACAAACAGACCTAAAGTCACTCATCGCCTACTCATCAGTGAGCCATATGGCATTGGTGGTTGTAGGAATTCTTATCCAAACACCATGAAGCTTCATAGGAGCAACCATCCTAATAGTTGCACATGGCCTTACATCATCTATATTATTCTGCCTTGCCAACTCAAATTACGAGCGAATCCATAGCCGTACAATACTATTAGCACGAGGAATTCAAGCCCTCCTCCCTCTCATAGCTACCTGATGACTGCTTGCCAGCCTAACCAACCTGGCTTTACCACCTTCAATTAATTTAATTGGTGAGCTATTCGTAACCATAGCCTCCTTCTCATGATCAAACATTACAATTATCTTAGTAGGCCTAAATATACTCATTACCGCCCTATACTCACTTTACATATTAACTATTACACAACGAGGTAAGCTCACATATCACACATATAATCTCAACCCATCCCTGACACGAGAAAATACCCTAATATCCATACACATACTTCCCCTCCTCCTACTTACTCTAAACCCTAAAATTATCCTAGGACTCACATACTGTAAATATAGTTTAAACAAAGCACTAGATTGTGAATCTAATGATAGAAGCTTAAATCTTCTTATTTACCGAGAGAAAATAACGTACGAACTGCTAACTCTACACTCCGTATATAACAATATGGTTCTCTCAACTTTTAAAGGATAGAAGTCATCCGTTGGTCTTAGGAACCAAAAAATTGGTGCAACTCCAAATAAAAGTAATAAATCTACTAACCTCTTTTACCCTTGTTACACTAATAATCTTAACATTACCCGTTATTATAAATATCATAAATGCCTATAAAGATTACTCATTCACACTACATGTAAAATCTTCTATCGCATGCGCTTTTACTACCAGCCTCATCCCAACTGCACTATTTATTTCTTCAGGACAAGAAGCAATCATTTTTCACTGACATTGAATAACAATTCAAACCCTAAAACTATCCATCAGCTTCAAATTAGACTATTTTTCAATACTATTCGTACCAGTAGCACTATTTGTCACCTGATCCATCATAGAATTTTCAATATGGTATATACATTCGGATCCCAACATTGATCAGTTCTTCAAATATCTTCTATTATTCCTTATCACTATACTGATTTTAGTAACAGCTAACAACCTATTTCAACTTTTTATCGGCTGGGAAGGAGTCGGCATTATATCCTTCTTACTAATTGGTTGATGATATGGGCGAACAGACGCAAACACAGCAGCCCTTCAAGCAATCTTATATAATCGCATTGGAGATATCGGGTTCATCTTAGCTATAGCATGATTCCTAATATATTCCAACACATGAGAATTCCAACAAATATTTATACTAAACCACAACCCGAGCATAATTCCACTAATCGGTCTTCTCCTAGCAGCCACCGGAAAATCAGCCCAATTTGGACTACATCCCTGACTACCATCAGCAATAGAAGGCCCGACTCCAGTTTCAGCCCTACTCCATTCCAGCACAATAGTCGTTGCAGGAATCTTCCTCCTAATCCGATTCCACCCCCTAATAGAAAGCAATCAATCCATTCAGACCCTAATATTATGCCTAGGCGCCATTACTACACTATTCACAGCAATCTGTGCCCTCACACAAAATGATATCAAAAAGATCGTAGCTTTCTCCACCTCAAGCCAACTAGGATTAATAATGGTTACTATAGGAATTAACCAACCCTACCTAGCTTTTCTCCACATCTGTAATCACGCCTTCTTCAAAGCCATGTTATTTATGTGCTCCGGATCAATTATCCATAATTTAAACGACGAACAAGACATTCGAAAAATAGGAGGCCTATTTAAATCAATACCCTTCACATCATCCTCCCTTACAATCGGGAGCCTAGCCCTTACAGGAATGCCTTTTCTAACAGGCTTCTACTCCAAAGACCTAATTATCGAATCCGCAAATTTATCCAACGTCAACGCCTGAGCCCTTACAATTACACTCATCGCAACCTCCATAACAGCTATTTACAGCACCCGTATTATTTTCTATGCCCTATTAGGCCAACCTCGATTCACAACCTCAACCCCCATTAATGAAAATAACCCCTTACTAATTAACTCAATTAAACGCCTAACACTCGGCAGCATCTTCGCCGGATTTTTCCTAACCAACAATATCTTACCTATAAACATCCCCCAAATAACAATACCACTTCACCTAAAACTCACAGCCCTAACAGTAACTATTATAGGGTTTGCCTTAGCAATAGAACTAAATCTTATAACAAAAAATTTAAATCTCAAATTACCCTCACATTTATTCAATTTCTCAAACTCTCTAGGATATTATCCAACAACCACACACCGCCTAATCCCTTCACATAACTTAAACCTAAGCCAAAACACAGCATCCCTCCTTCTAGATTTAATCTGACTGGAAAAAGCCATACCAAAAAATTTATCCCACCTACAAATACTATCCTCCACCATCATTTCAAACCAAACAGGCCTAATCAAATTCTATTTCCTCTCATTCCTTATATCCCTACTCCTTACCCTCTTACTATTCATATAATTCCTATCACCTCCGAATAATTTCAATAACAATCAAAACACTAACAAACAAAGACCAACCTGCAACAGCTGCAAATCAACTAGCACTATCATATAAGGAAGCCACACCTAAACAATCCTCACGAACTACACCACCCCCTTTACTCTCAAAACTTACTCAATCCTCTACACCACCAAAAACACCCCCCACCCCAAAACCACCATGCTCTAATATTCACATTACCATAAATAACTCTACACTCACCCCCAACAATACTACCCCCCAAATAACAACATTAGACCCTCAAGTCTCAGGATACTCTTCCGTAGCCATAGCTGTAGTATAGCCAAAAACAACAAGTATACCACCCAAATAAATTAAAAATACTATCAAACCTATAAAAGAACCCCCAAACCCCATAACAATACCACAACCCAAAGCTCCACTAATAATAAGCCCCACCCCACCATAAATAGGAGAAGGTTTTGAAGAAATACTCACAAAACCTAGCACAAGTAAAATGCTTAATAAAAACATGACATATATCATAATTCTTACATGGACTCTAACCATGACCAATGACATGAAAAATCATCGTTGTACTTCAACTACAAAAACACTAATGAACAACATCCGAAAGAATCACCCCTTGATAAAAATTATAAACAACTCATTCATTGATCTCCCAGCACCATCCAATATCTCTTCATGATGAAATTTCGGTTCCCTCCTAGGGGCCTGCCTAGCTCTACAAATCATTACAGGACTATTCCTAGCAATACACTACACAGCAGACACAACAACAGCATTTTCCTCTGTTACCCACATCTGCCGTGACGTAAACTATGGCTGAATTATTCGCTACCTCCACGCCAATGGAGCATCCATATTCTTCTTATGCTTATTTATTCACATCGGCCGAGGACTGTACTATGGCTCATTCACCTTAACAGAGACCTGAAACATCGGTATTATCCTACTATTCACAGTAATAGCCACAGCTTTTATAGGGTATGTCCTTCCATGAGGACAAATATCATTTTGAGGGGCTACAGTAATTACAAATCTCCTCTCAGCAATTCCATATATTGGTTCTAACTTAGTAGAATGAATCTGAGGCGGTTTCTCCGTCGATAAAGCCACCCTGACCCGCTTCTTCGCCTTTCACTTTATCTTACCCTTCATTATTGCAGCCCTAGTACTAGTACACCTCCTCTTCCTTCACGAAACAGGATCTAACAACCCACTAGGAACTTCATCAGACTCCGACAAAATTCCTTTCCACCCCTATTACACCATTAAAGACTTACTAGGGCTACTCCTTCTTATCCTCCTAACAATAATACTTGTACTATTCTCCCCAGACCTATTAGGTGACCCCGACAACTACACACCAGCTAACCCTCTCAGCACTCCACCCCATATTAAACCAGAATGATACTTTCTATTTGCCTACGCTATCCTACGATCCATCCCTAACAAACTAGGAGGTGTATTAGCCCTAATCTTCTCTATCCTAATCCTAGCAATTATTCCCATTCTCCATACAGCCAAACAACGAAGCATACTATTCCGACCCCTTAGTCAGTGTCTATTCTGAACCCTAACAGCCGACCTATTTATCCTTACATGGATTGGAGGCCAACCCGTCGAATACCCGTTCATCGCCATTGGTCAAGCAGCATCCATTTTATACTTCACCCTCATCCTTATTCTTATACCAATAGTAAGCCTGATTGAAAATAAGATACTCAAATGAAGAGTCCTTGTAGTACAAACTCAATACCCTGGTCTTGTAAACCAGAAATGGGGAACCTCTCCCAAGGACACCTCAAGGAGGAAGCACTAGCCCCACCTTCAGCACCCAAAGCTGAAATTCTACTTAAACTACTCCTTGCCTATATAACACAAATAGTACTACTTTTATGTATATCGTGCATTATGTGCCTTTCCCCATTAATATGTACTAGTACTATATATGTTTAATCTTACATAGGACATATATGTATAATCGTACATACAGTTCCAGTCCTCATGCATATAAGCAGGTCCAGTCTACCTATTACCGTACATAAAACATACCGATAAGACGTACATAAGAGTCTAGTCCATACGCATATAAGCCAGTACATTACTTCATAGCGTACATAGCACATTCCTCAATTAATCGGACACTTGCGCATTCAATGTCAAAATTTCTCGTCAATACGGATATCCCCTTCCATTAGATCGTAGCTTAATCTACCATCCTCCGTGAAACCAGCAACCCGCCCGTAGAATGCCCCTCTTCTTGCTCTACGCCCATTAAACTTGGGGGTGTCTATACTGAAACTTTATCTGGCCTCTGGTTCTTACCTCAGGGCCATACCATTATACCCGCTCACTCGTTCCTCTTAAATGAGACATCTCGATGGATTGATTACTAATCAGCCCATGGCATGGACATAACTGAGCTGTCAGGCAGATGGTATTTTTTAATTTTCGGTATGCAGGGATGCAGCATGGCCTGCGCCGACGCGGCTCGGCCCACGCCCAAGGGCATATTAATGCAGCAAATCATAATATGTACCTTCTTTGCCCTCATAATGATCACAGATGACTATTTAATCCATGTTCGAAAGACATAACAACCATAGTTGACTATTTATACCAATGCCCGTAGAACCATAACTACCACTAGTGGCTATTTTATTCATGCTTGAAGGACATAAGAGATACACCCACACCCACACCCACACGCACACGCACATGCACATGCACATGCACATGCACATGCACATGCACATGCACATGCACATGCACATGCACATGCACATGCACACCCACACCCACACCCACACCCACATGCACATGCACATGCACACCCACACCCACATGCACATGCACATGCACATGCACATGCACATGCACATGCACATGCACATGCACATGCACATGCACACCCACACCCACACCCACACGCACATGCACATGCACATGCACATGCACATGCACATGCACACGCACATGCACATGCACATGCACATGCACACCCACACCCACACGCACACGCACACCCACACGCACACGCACACCCACACGCACACGCACATGTACACGTACACGTACACCCACGCGTGCGCGTTAAATATACCAAATTATCTTACGCAAACCCCCCTACCCCCCATTTTAGTTTTGTACAGATTTTGGTATTCACTCTTGCCAAACCCCAAAAACAAAAGCTCCGCACTGACTTTCAACTAAAACTAGTGCCTTATTTGTATCTTTACTAAAATTTTAACTGCCATGTCCCTATTAATTTAGACCCCCCCCCTAAAATCCTGAACCCAATAATTACTAGTGTTTTACCTATAAGCCTTACCTAACTTAAGGAGCTGCCCCCTCAAATAACTAAATCAACGTAATAATTAATAATTAAACCCCAACTTACACTCCTAATTCAATCAAAACCGTAGCAATCCCTCCCTTACCTACAGGCCCCAAAATAAATTAAATATTAGTATCATACTCAAAATGTCCTCCATAACGACCCAGAATTTAAGTTAATGTAGCTTAAACTACCAAAGCAAGGCACTGAAAATGCCTAGACGGGTACTTCACCCCATGAACACACAGGTTTGGTCCTAGCCTTCCTATTAGTTATCAGTAAGATTACACATGCAAGTAACCGCACTCCAGTGAGAATGCCCTCCAAATCTCTCCGATTAAAAGGAGCAGGTATCAAGCACATCAACAGATAGCTCACCACACCTTGCTAAACCACACCCCCACGGGACACAGCAGTGATTAAATTTAAGCAATAAACGAAAGTTTGACTAAGCTATACTGATATATAGGGTTGGTAAATCTCGTGCCAGCCACCGCGGTCATACGATTAACCCAAACTAATATAAACCCGGCGTAAAGTGTGTTTAAGACTCACATAAATAAAGTTAAATTTTATCTAAGCTGTAAAACGCCCTAGCTAAAACAAAACTAATCTACGAAAGTGACTTTAATATTCTGAAAACACGACAACTAAGACTCAAACTGGGATTAGATACCCCACTATGCTTAGCCGTAAACCCAAGTAATTAATGAACAAAATTACTCGCCAGAGCACTACAAGCAATAGCTTAAAACTCAAAGGACTTGGCGGTGCTTTATATCCCTCTAGAGGAGCCTGTTCTATAATCGATAAACCCCGATAAACCTCACCACTCCTTGCTAATTCAACCTATATACCGCCATCCTCAGCAAACCTTGTTAAGGCCTAAAAGTAAGCAAAAACACAGACATAAAAACGTTAGGTCAAGGTGTAGTCTATGGAGTGGGAAGAAATGGGCTACATTTTCTAATACAGAACAATTACCCAACAGCAGCCTTTATGAAATTAAAAGCTAAAGGAGGATTTAGCAGTAAATTAAGAATAGAGAGCTTAATTGAATAGGGCCATGAAGCACGCACACACCGCCCGTCACCCTCCTCAACTCATTAACTACTTACTTTATAATTACATTAAACTTAAAACAAGAGGAGACAAGTCGTAACAAGGTAAGCATACTGGAAAGTGTGCTTGGAATATTCAAAGTGTAGCTTAACCCTAAAGCATCTGGCCTACACCCAGAAGATTTCATAATACATGACCACTTTGAAACTAAAACTAGCCCAACTTTACCTAAAAAACAATAAATCTATTAAACTTTAAATTAAACCATTTACCACTAAGCAATAGTATAGGAGATAGAAATTTCACTCGGCGCTATAGACAAAGTACCGCAAGGGAAAGATGAAAGAACAATTAAAAGTATATAAAAGCAAAGCTCACTACTTGTACCTTTTGCATAATGACTTAACTAGAGCAACTTGACAAAAAGAATTTTAGTCAACAAACCCGAAACCAGACGAGCTACTCATAAATAGTTACATAAGAGCACACTCATCTATGTGGCAAAATAGTGAGAAAATCTATGAGTAGAGGTAAAAAGCTTATCGAGCCTGGTGATAGCTGGTTGTTCGGGAAAGAATTTTAGTTCAACTTTAAATTTACCCTAAGTACTCAAAACCCAATGTAAATTTAAAATATAATCTAAAGGGGGACAGCCCTTTAGAACAGGCTACAACCTTTAGTAGAGAGTAAAAAAAATCTTATTCCATAGTTGGCCTAAAAGCAGCTACCAATTAAGAAAGCGTTCAAGCTCAACACACCAAATCAAACTGATCCCAAACTTTTACCCCACCTCCTACCAACTAACCGAACCAATCTATCACTAGATAGAAGCACTACTGTTAATATAAGTAACAAGAATCCACTATTCTCCTTGCATAAGCCTATATCAGATCGGATGCCCACTGATAGTTAAACAAAAACATAAATCAAACACAACTTAAACAATATCTATCCAAATAACTGTTAATCCAACACAGGCATGCACTAAGGAAAGATTAAAAGGAGCAAAAGGAACTCGGCAAAAACTAACCCCGCCTGTTTACCAAAAACATCACCTCTAGCATGACTAGTATTAGAGGCACTGCCTGCCCAGTGACATATGTTCAACGGCCGCGGTATCCTGACCGTGCAAAGGTAGCATAATCATTTGTTCTTTAATTTAGGACTTGAATGAAAGGCCACACGAGGGTTAAACTGTCTCATGCTCCCAATCAGTGAAATTGACCTTCCCGTGAAGAGGCGGGAATACAATAATAAGACGAGAAGACCCTATGGAGCTTAAATCAATTAACCCAAATACATTTACTCAATAACCAAAGCGGGTATAATATCTATTGATTTTTTGGGTTAAAAATTTCGGTTGGGGTGACCTCGGAGCATAACTAAACCTCCGAACAATTTCAGCCTAGACTTCACTAGTCAAAGCAACTTCCGTGCTAAATTGATCCAAACTAATTTGACCAATGGAACAAGTTACCCTAGGGATAACAGCGCAATCCTATTATAGAGTCCATATCGACAATAGGGTTTACGACCTCGATGTTGGATCAGGACACCCCAATGGTGTAACCGCTATTAAAGGTCCGTTTGTTCAACGGTTAAAGTCCTACGTGATCTGAGTTCAGACCGGAGTAATCCAGGTCGGTTTCTATCTATTTAATATTCCTCCCAGTACGAAAGGACAAGAGAAATAGAGCCAACTCAACAGAGAGCTCTCAATTTTATAGATGCTATAAACTTAACCTAACACATTACTTAATACCCTACCCGAGACCAGGGTTCGTTAAGGTGGCAGAGCCCGGTAATTGCATAAAACTTAAGACTTTACAATCAGAGGTTCAACTCCTCTCCCTAACATTCATGTTCATACTTAATCTCCTCTTGCTAATTGTCCCCATTTTACTAGCCATAGCTTTCCTTACGCTAGCCGAACGAAAAATCCTAGGTTATATACAACTTCGAAAAGGCCCAAATGTAGTAGGCCCTCACGGTATAATTCAACCCTTCGCCGACGCAATAAAATTATTTATTAAAGAACCACTACGACCCCTCACCTCTTCCTCCTCCCTCTACACCATTGCACCAACACTAGCCTTAACTATCGCTCTCGTTATATGAATTCCACTACCACTCCCATATCCACTAATTAATATAAACATAGGACTTCTATTTATCCTAGCAACCTCTAGTCTAGCCGTATATTCAATTTTATGATCAGGCTGAGCTTCCAACTCAAAATATGCTTTAATCGGAGCTTTACGAGCAGTTGCACAAACAATTTCATATGAAGTTACACTAGCCATTATCCTTCTATCCCTCCTCCTAATAAATGGTTCATTTACCCTTTCAACCCTTATCACAACTCAAGAATATCTTTGACTCATTATCCCCTCGTGACCCTTAGCCATAATATGATTTATTTCCACCTTAGCAGAAACAAACCGAGCCCCTTTCGACCTAACAGAAGGAGAATCCGAACTTGTCTCAGGTTTCAACGTAGAATATGCTGCGGGTCCATTCGCCCTATTTTTTATAGCAGAATATACAAACATCATTATAATAAATGCCCTAACCACCACCCTATTCCTAGGAGCACTATATAACCTTCACACACCAGAAACATATACAACAAGTTTTGCCACTAAAACCTTACTTCTGACCACTCTCTTTCTATGAGTACGAGCATCCTACCCACGATTCCGATACGACCAACTCATACACTTATTATGAAAAAATTTTCTTCCCCTAACATTAGCATTATGCATATGGTACGTGTCATTACCCGTACTTACATCATGTATTCCACCCCAAATATAGAAATATGTCTGACAAAAGAATTACTTTGATAGAGTAAATAATAGAGGTTTAAATCCTCTTATTTCTAGAATTACAGGAATTGAACCTGCTCCTAAGGATTCAAAATCCCTCGTGCTACCCAAAACACACCCTATTCTATATTTAGTAAGGTCAGCTAAATAAGCTATCGGGCCCATACCCCGAAAATGTTGGTTTATATCCTTCCCGTACTAATTAAACCCATCGTCCTAATACCAATTATACTAACCATCTTTATAGGGACTACATTAACAATAATTAGCTCTCATTGACTCCTAATGTGAATTGGGTTAGAAATTAACATATTAGCCATCATCCCTATCCTCATAGAAAAAGCTAACCCCCGATCAACAGAAGCCGCCACCAAATATTTTCTAACACAAGCAACAGCCTCTATATTACTTATATTTACCATTGTTACCAACGCCATATACTCCGGTCAATGAGGCATTACCAACATATGTAATCAATTAATTTCCTTCTCAATTATCCTAGCACTAACAATAAAACTAGGCATAACCCCCTTTCACTTCTGAGTACCCGAAGTTACTCAAGGAATCTCACTAATATCAGGCATATTACTCCTAACATGACAAAAACTAGCCCCCATTTCCATTATACTTCAAATCTACCCATCAATTAATCCAAATATCCTCCTTCTAATCACCACATTATCAATTATAGTAGGTGGTTGAGGAGGACTAAACCAAACCCAACTACGAAAAATCATAGCCTATTCATCCATCGCTCACATAGGCTGAATAATGGCAATCCTCATATATTGCCCCTCCATAACAACATTAAACCTATTAATTTACCTAATATTAACCATTGCCATGTTTACAATACTAAATATTAACACTAGTACTACAACACTCGCTCTATCAAACCTATGAAATAAAACCCCAACAATAACCATCACAATTCTTATCTCTCTACTATCCTTAGGAGGACTTCCCCCACTTACAGGCTTTCTACCCAAATGAATTATTGCACAAGAACTTACAAAAAACAACAATATTATATTAGCAACAACTATAACCATTCTAGCTCTATTAAACTTATATTTCTACCTACGGCTAATCTACTCCACCTCACTAACCATATTTCCAACACTCAACAACCTAAAGATAAAATGACAATTTCAACAAACAAAACAAATATTTCTCTTACCTCCATTAATTATTCTAACCACCCTCACTCTCCCCCTATCACCAGCCCTCCTAATCCTAAACTAGAAATTTAGGTTAAATAGACCAAGAGCCTTCAAAGCCCTAAGAAAGTATATGATACTTAATTTCTGTCATAAGGACTGCAAGACTCTATCTTACATCAACTGAACGCAAATCAATCACTTTAATTAAGCTAAGTCCTCACCTAGATTGGTGGGCTCCAACCCCACGAAAATTTAGTTAACAGCTAAATACCCTATTCAACTGGCTTCAATCTACTTCTCCCGCCTATCTAGGGGAAAAAAAGGCGGGAGAAGCCCCGGCAGAATTGAAGCTGCTTCTTTGAATTTGCAATTCAATATGAATAATCACTTCAGGACTTGATAGAAAGAGGAGCCACCTCTGTCTTTAGATTTACAGTCTAATGCTTACTCAGCCATTCTATCTTACTTATGTTCATCAATCGTTGATTCTACTCAACCAATCATAAAGATATCGGAACTCTTTATCTCCTATTTGGGGCTTGAGCAGGCATAGTAGGAACAGCTCTTAGCCTTTTAATTCGAGCAGAACTTGGTCAACCCGGGGCCTTATTAGGAGATGATCAAATCTACAATGTAATCGTAACAGCTCATGCTTTCGTTATAATCTTTTTCATAGTTATACCTATCATAATTGGGGGCTTTGGGAACTGACTAGTTCCCTTAATAATTGGAGCCCCTGATATGGCATTTCCTCGAATAAATAATATAAGCTTTTGGCTTCTACCACCATCCTTTCTACTACTTCTAGCATCCTCAATAGTAGAAGCAGGCGCTGGAACTGGGTGAACCGTATATCCTCCTCTAGCTGGTAATTTAGCCCATGCAGGAGCCTCCGTAGATCTAACAATTTTTTCATTACACCTAGCAGGAGTATCCTCAATTCTAGGGGCCATCAACTTCATCACCACAGTAATTAACATAAAACCCCCAGCCATATCACAATATCAAACTCCTCTATTTGTATGATCCGTGATAATTACCGCTGTCCTTTTACTTCTATCCCTACCAGTTCTAGCAGCAGGAATCACTATACTCTTAACTGACCGCAATCTCAACACTACATTTTTTGATCCGGCAGGAGGAGGTGATCCAATTCTATATCAACACCTATTCTGATTCTTCGGACATCCTGAAGTCTACATCTTAATCCTCCCAGGTTTTGGCATAATTTCTCACATTGTCACATACTATTCAGGTAAAAAAGAGCCATTTGGTTATATAGGCATAGTCTGAGCTATAATATCTATTGGCTTCTTAGGATTTATCGTATGAGCGCACCATATATTCACAGTAGGTATAGACGTAGATACTCGAGCATATTTTACGTCTGCCACTATAATTATTGCTATTCCCACTGGTGTAAAAGTATTTAGCTGACTAGCAACACTACATGGCGGAAACATCAAATGATCACCCGCTATATTATGAGCCCTTGGCTTTATTTTCCTATTCACGGTTGGAGGCTTAACAGGAATTGTACTTGCCAACTCATCACTGGATATTGTTCTCCATGATACTTATTATGTAGTAGCCCACTTTCATTATGTATTATCAATAGGAGCAGTCTTTGCTATCATAGGAGGCTTTGTTCACTGATTTCCTCTATTTTCAGGGTATACCTTAGACGACACTTGAGCTAAAATTCACTTCTCAATTATATTTGTGGGTGTAAACATAACCTTTTTCCCACAACACTTCTTAGGTTTATCTGGGATACCCCGACGCTATTCCGACTACCCGGATGCCTACACCATATGAAATACTGTTTCATCCATCGGCTCTTTCATCTCCCTAACAGCAGTTATATTAATAGTTTTCATGATTTGGGAGGCCTTTGCCTCAAAACGAGAAGTCCTAACAGTGGAACTCACACCAACTAACCTAGAGTGACTTCACGGCTGCCCCCCACCCTACCATACATTTGAAGAACCTGCATATGTAAAAGCATAGTATAAGAAAGGAAGGATTCGAACCCCCTTAAATTGGTTTCAAGCCAACTGTGTAACCATTACAACTTTCTTTATATAAGATATTAGTAAAATTATTACATAACTTTGTCGAAGTTAACTCATAGGTTAAATCCCTGTATATCTTCATGGCTTATCCAGTTCAACTAGGGTTCCAAGACGCTGCTTCCCCCATTATAGAAGAACTTTTATACTTTCACGACCACACTCTAATAATTATATTCCTAATCAGTTCTCTAGTCCTCTATATTATTTCCCTTATACTTACTACTGAGCTCATTCATACAAGCACCATAGATGCCCAAGAAGTAGAAACAGTATGAACTATTCTGCCCGCAGTGATTCTCATCCTCATTGCCCTTCCATCATTACGCATCCTATACATAATAGATGAGATTACCACACCTTCCTTAACTCTTAAAACTATGGGCCACCAATGATACTGAAGCTATGAATATACGGATTATGAAAATCTGTGCTTTGACTCATACATAACTCCTCCCTCAGACCTAAAACCGGGAGAACTTCGTCTACTTGAAGTTGATAATCGAGTTGTACTTCCAACAGAATTACCAATCCGAATACTAATCTCCTCAGAAGATGTTCTACACTCATGAACTATCCCCTCCCTAGGCGTAAAAACAGACGCTATTCCGGGACGCTTAAATCAAGCTACATTGATGGCTTCTCGCCCAGGTGTATATTACGGACAATGCTCAGAGATTTGCGGCGCCAATCACAGTTTTATACCAATCGTACTTGAATTAGTTCCATTAAAACATTTTGAAGAATGACTTCTATCTATACTATAACGTCACTGCGAAGCTAATTAGCATTAACCTTTTAAGTTAAAGACTGGAAGCCCCGACCTTTCCGCAGTGAATGCCTCAACTCGACACATCAACATGGCTAATCACAATTTTCTCCATAATTTTGACCCTACTAATTGTTTTCCAACTGAAAATTTCAAAATTCAATTACCCCCTAAGCCTAACATTAAAAGACACTAATAAATACTCACACACTAACCCTTGAGAAACAAAATGAACGAAAATTTATTTGCCTCTTTCATTACCCCAACAATTGTAGGAATCCCTATCGTCATCTTTATCATTATAATTCCAAGCATTCTCTTTCCCTCCCCTACTCGCCTAATTAATAACCGACTAACCTCATTACAACAATGACTAATTCAGTTGATCCTAAAACAATTAATATTAATTCACAATATCAAAGGACGAACTTGATCTCTAATATTAATCTCACTAATTCTATTTATTGGCTCTACTAATTTACTAGGCTTATTGCCCCACTCATTCACTCCTACCACACAACTATCTATAAATCTAGGCATAGCAATTCCACTCTGAGCAGCTGCGGTAATCAAAGGTTTCCGCCACAAAACAAAGGCATCCCTGGCCCACTTCCTACCTCAAGGAACACCAATCCCTTTAATTCCCATACTAGTAATTATTGAAACCATTAGCCTCTTCATTCAACCTATAGCCCTGGCCGTACGACTAACTGCCAATATTACAGCAGGCCACCTTCTTATGCATCTAATTGGAGGGGCTACCTTAGTACTTTCTTCCATCAGCCCTACTACAGCTTCGATCACATTCATTATCCTCACCCTTCTTACAATTCTTGAATTCGCCGTTGCTCTAATTCAGGCCTATGTATTTACCCTACTAGTTAGCCTTTACTTACATGACAACACCTAATGACCCACCAAACCCACGCCTACCACATAGTTAATCCTAGTCCCTGACCCCTAACTGGAGCTCTCTCTGCCCTACTAATAACATCTGGTCTTGCCATATGATTCCACTTTAATAATACCACACTTCTAACCATAGGCATATTAACAAATCTACTAACAATATATCAATGATGACGAGATATTGTGCGAGAAGGTACATTTCAAGGACATCATACCTCAATTGTCCAAAAAGGCCTCCGATATGGTATAGTACTATTTATTATTTCAGAAATTTTTTTCTTCGCCGGGTTTTTCTGAGCCTTTTATCACTCAAGTTTAGCCCCTACTCCTGAACTAGGTGGATGCTGACCTCCAACGGGCATTCACCCTCTTAACCCCCTTGAAGTCCCACTACTTAATACAGCTGTACTCCTGGCCTCAGGTGTGTCTATCACTTGGGCTCACCATAGTCTAATGGAAGGTGATCGAATACATATACTTCAAGCCCTACTCATTACCATCACCTTAGGTATTTACTTTACACTTCTCCAAGCCTCAGAATATTTCGAAACATCCTTCACAATCTCAGATGGTGTCTACGGCTCAACATTCTTTATAGCAACAGGCTTTCATGGCCTCCATGTTATTATTGGATCCACTTTCCTCACCGTTTGCTTCTTCCGCCAACTCAAATTTCACTTCACCTCTAATCATCACTTTGGTTTCGAAGCCGCAGCCTGATATTGACACTTCGTCGACGTAGTATGACTATTCCTTTATGTATCCATTTATTGATGAGGATCTTATTCTTTTAGTATTGACCCAATACAATTGACTTCCAATCAATTAACTTCGGTGAAAACCGAAAAAGAATAATTAACCTCCCACTTGCCCTCACAACTAATATTGTTCTAACACTACTTCTTGTAACAATCGCATTTTGACTCCCACAACTAAACGTCTACACAGAAAAATATAGCCCTTATGAATGCGGGTTCGACCCTATGGGTTCAGCCCGCCTACCCTTTTCCATAAAATTTTTTCTAGTAGCCATCACATTCCTTCTATTTGACTTAGAAATTGCCCTCCTTCTTCCTCTCCCTTGAGCATCCCAAACAACTAACCCAAAACTTATACTAGCAGTGGCCCTCATCCTAGTTTCAATCCTAGCAGCAGGCCTTGCCTACGAATGACTTCAAAAAGGCCTAGAATGAGTAGAATAACATGATAATTAGTTTAAATTAAAATAAATGATTTCGACTCATTAGATTATGACTAACTCATAATTATCAATATGCCCTCAATTTCAACCAATATTATTCTAGCTTTCATCACTGCCCTTCTAGGTATATTAATCTTCCGATCCCATTTAATATCTTCACTACTATGTTTAGAAGGCATAATGTTATCCATATTTATTCTAAGTACCCTCACCATCCTAAATTTGCACTTCACAGCATCTTTCATGATACCTATCCTACTTTTAGTTTTCGCGGCCTGTGAAGCTGCCGTAGGCCTAGCCCTGTTAGTCACAGTATCCAACACCTACGGCTTAGACTACATTCAAAATCTAAACCTTCTCCAATGTTAAAAATTATCATCCCCACAATCATATTATTTCCAGTAACTTGATACTCTAATAAAACCATAATTTGAATTAATACAACCTCACATAGTCTGCTAATTAGCCTCGCAGGCCTGTCATTCTTAAATCAATTCAGTGACAACAGTAACAATTTCTCATTAACTTTCTTCTCTGACCCATTATCATCCCCCCTTGTAATTTTAACAATATGACTTCTCCCACTCATGATTATGGCTAGCCAATATCATCTTACAAAAGAATCCTGAATCCTAAAAAAACTTTATCTCTCCATATTAATTTCACTACAAATATTTTTAATTATAACATTTACCGCTACCGAACTAATTTTGTTTTACATTCTATTTGAAGCTACCCTAATCCCAACCCTCATTATTATTACCCGCTGAGGTAACCAAACAGAACGATTAAACGCAGGCTTATACTTCCTGTTTTATACTCTTATTGGATCCCTACCATTACTCGTAGCATTAATTTATATTCAAAATTATTTAGGTTCACTAAATATACTAACAATAAAATTTTACCTTCAAGAAATGCCCAACTCCTGATCTAATAGCATCCTATGAATAGCATGTATCATGGCATTTATAGTTAAAATACCCCTATATGGACTTCACCTATGACTACCCAAAGCCCACGTCGAAGCCCCCATCGCAGGATCAATAGTCCTTGCAGCAGTACTTCTAAAACTAGGAGGATACGGAATAATACGAATCACCACAATTCTCGACCCACTAACAAAACACATAGCATATCCTTTCCTTATGTTATGTTTATGAGGAATAATCATAACTAGCTCTATTTGTCTACGACAAACAGACCTAAAGTCACTCATCGCCTACTCATCAGTGAGCCATATGGCATTGGTGGTTGTAGGAATTCTTATCCAAACACCATGAAGCTTCATAGGAGCAACCATCCTAATAGTTGCACATGGCCTTACATCATCTATATTATTCTGCCTTGCCAACTCAAATTACGAGCGAATCCATAGCCGTACAATACTATTAGCACGAGGAATTCAAGCCCTCCTCCCTCTCATAGCTACCTGATGACTGCTTGCCAGCCTAACCAACCTGGCTTTACCACCTTCAATTAATTTAATTGGTGAGCTATTCGTAACCATAGCCTCCTTCTCATGATCAAACATTACAATTATCTTAGTAGGCCTAAATATACTCATTACCGCCCTATACTCACTTTACATATTAACTATTACACAACGAGGTAAGCTCACATATCACACATATAATCTCAACCCATCCCTGACACGAGAAAATACCCTAATATCCATACACATACTTCCCCTCCTCCTACTTACTCTAAACCCTAAAATTATCCTAGGACTCACATACTGTAAATATAGTTTAAACAAAGCACTAGATTGTGAATCTAATGATAGAAGCTTAAATCTTCTTATTTACCGAGAGAAAATAACGTACGAACTGCTAACTCTACACTCCGTATATAACAATATGGTTCTCTCAACTTTTAAAGGATAGAAGTCATCCGTTGGTCTTAGGAACCAAAAAATTGGTGCAACTCCAAATAAAAGTAATAAATCTACTAACCTCTTTTACCCTTGTTACACTAATAATCTTAACATTACCCGTTATTATAAATATCATAAATGCCTATAAAGATTACTCATTCACACTACATGTAAAATCTTCTATCGCATGCGCTTTTACTACCAGCCTCATCCCAACTGCACTATTTATTTCTTCAGGACAAGAAGCAATCATTTTTCACTGACATTGAATAACAATTCAAACCCTAAAACTATCCATCAGCTTCAAATTAGACTATTTTTCAATACTATTCGTACCAGTAGCACTATTTGTCACCTGATCCATCATAGAATTTTCAATATGGTATATACATTCGGATCCCAACATTGATCAGTTCTTCAAATATCTTCTATTATTCCTTATCACTATACTGATTTTAGTAACAGCTAACAACCTATTTCAACTTTTTATCGGCTGGGAAGGAGTCGGCATTATATCCTTCTTACTAATTGGTTGATGATATGGGCGAACAGACGCAAACACAGCAGCCCTTCAAGCAATCTTATATAATCGCATTGGAGATATCGGGTTCATCTTAGCTATAGCATGATTCCTAATATATTCCAACACATGAGAATTCCAACAAATATTTATACTAAACCACAACCCGAGCATAATTCCACTAATCGGTCTTCTCCTAGCAGCCACCGGAAAATCAGCCCAATTTGGACTACATCCCTGACTACCATCAGCAATAGAAGGCCCGACTCCAGTTTCAGCCCTACTCCATTCCAGCACAATAGTCGTTGCAGGAATCTTCCTCCTAATCCGATTCCACCCAGAAAGCAATCAATCCATTCAGACCCTAATATTATGCCTAGGCGCCATTACTACACTATTCACAGCAATCTGTGCCCTCACACAAAATGATATCAAAAAGATCGTAGCTTTCTCCACCTCAAGCCAACTAGGATTAATAATGGTTACTATAGGAATTAACCAACCCTACCTAGCTTTTCTCCACATCTGTAATCACGCCTTCTTCAAAGCCATGTTATTTATGTGCTCCGGATCAATTATCCATAATTTAAACGACGAACAAGACATTCGAAAAATAGGAGGCCTATTTAAATCAATACCCTTCACATCATCCTCCCTTACAATCGGGAGCCTAGCCCTTACAGGAATGCCTTTTCTAACAGGCTTCTACTCCAAAGACCTAATTATCGAATCCGCAAATTTATCCAACGTCAACGCCTGAGCCCTTACAATTACACTCATCGCAACCTCCATAACAGCTATTTACAGCACCCGTATTATTTTCTATGCCCTATTAGGCCAACCTCGATTCACAACCTCAACCCCCATTAATGAAAATAACCCCTTACTAATTAACTCAATTAAACGCCTAACACTCGGCAGCATCTTCGCCGGATTTTTCCTAACCAACAATATCTTACCTATAAACATCCCCCAAATAACAATACCACTTCACCTAAAACTCACAGCCCTAACAGTAACTATTATAGGGTTTGCCTTAGCAATAGAACTAAATCTTATAACAAAAAATTTAAATCTCAAATTACCCTCACATTTATTCAATTTCTCAAACTCTCTAGGATATTATCCAACAACCACACACCGCCTAATCCCTTCACATAACTTAAACCTAAGCCAAAACACAGCATCCCTCCTTCTAGATTTAATCTGACTGGAAAAAGCCATACCAAAAAATTTATCCCACCTACAAATACTATCCTCCACCATCATTTCAAACCAAACAGGCCTAATCAAATTCTATTTCCTCTCATTCCTTATATCCCTACTCCTTACCCTCTTACTATTCATATAATTCCTATCACCTCCGAATAATTTCAATAACAATCAAAACACTAACAAACAAAGACCAACCTGCAACAGCTGCAAATCAACTAGCACTATCATATAAGGAAGCCACACCTAAACAATCCTCACGAACTACACCACCCCCTTTACTCTCAAAACTTACTCAATCCTCTACACCACCAAAAACACCCCCCACCCCAAAACCACCATGCTCTAATATTCACATTACCATAAATAACTCTACACTCACCCCCAACAATACTACCCCCCAAATAACAACATTAGACCCTCAAGTCTCAGGATACTCTTCCGTAGCCATAGCTGTAGTATAGCCAAAAACAACAAGTATACCACCCAAATAAATTAAAAATACTATCAAACCTATAAAAGAACCCCCAAACCCCATAACAATACCACAACCCAAAGCTCCACTAATAATAAGCCCCACCCCACCATAAATAGGAGAAGGTTTTGAAGAAATACTCACAAAACCTAGCACAAGTAAAATGCTTAATAAAAACATGACATATATCATAATTCTTACATGGACTCTAACCATGACCAATGACATGAAAAATCATCGTTGTACTTCAACTACAAAAACACTAATGAACAACATCCGAAAGAATCACCCCTTGATAAAAATTATAAACAACTCATTCATTGATCTCCCAGCACCATCCAATATCTCTTCATGATGAAATTTCGGTTCCCTCCTAGGGGCCTGCCTAGCTCTACAAATCATTACAGGACTATTCCTAGCAATACACTACACAGCAGACACAACAACAGCATTTTCCTCTGTTACCCACATCTGCCGTGACGTAAACTATGGCTGAATTATTCGCTACCTCCACGCCAATGGAGCATCCATATTCTTCTTATGCTTATTTATTCACATCGGCCGAGGACTGTACTATGGCTCATTCACCTTAACAGAGACCTGAAACATCGGTATTATCCTACTATTCACAGTAATAGCCACAGCTTTTATAGGGTATGTCCTTCCATGAGGACAAATATCATTTTGAGGGGCTACAGTAATTACAAATCTCCTCTCAGCAATTCCATATATTGGTTCTAACTTAGTAGAATGAATCTGAGGCGGTTTCTCCGTCGATAAAGCCACCCTGACCCGCTTCTTCGCCTTTCACTTTATCTTACCCTTCATTATTGCAGCCCTAGTACTAGTACACCTCCTCTTCCTTCACGAAACAGGATCTAACAACCCACTAGGAACTTCATCAGACTCCGACAAAATTCCTTTCCACCCCTATTACACCATTAAAGACTTACTAGGGCTACTCCTTCTTATCCTCCTAACAATAATACTTGTACTATTCTCCCCAGACCTATTAGGTGACCCCGACAACTACACACCAGCTAACCCTCTCAGCACTCCACCCCATATTAAACCAGAATGATACTTTCTATTTGCCTACGCTATCCTACGATCCATCCCTAACAAACTAGGAGGTGTATTAGCCCTAATCTTCTCTATCCTAATCCTAGCAATTATTCCCATTCTCCATACAGCCAAACAACGAAGCATACTATTCCGACCCCTTAGTCAGTGTCTATTCTGAACCCTAACAGCCGACCTATTTATCCTTACATGGATTGGAGGCCAACCCGTCGAATACCCGTTCATCGCCATTGGTCAAGCAGCATCCATTTTATACTTCACCCTCATCCTTATTCTTATACCAATAGTAAGCCTGATTGAAAATAAGATACTCAAATGAAGAGTCCTTGTAGTACAAACTCAATACCCTGGTCTTGTAAACCAGAAATGGGGAACCTCTCCCAAGGACACCTCAAGGAGGAAGCACTAGCCCCACCTTCAGCACCCAAAGCTGAAATTCTACTTAAACTACTCCTTGCCTATATAACACAAATAGTACTACTTTTATGTATATCGTGCATTATGTGCCTTTCCCCATTAATATGTACTAGTACTATATATGTTTAATCTTACATAGGACATATATGTATAATCGTACATACAGTTCCAGTCCTCATGCATATAAGCAGGTCCAGTCTACCTATTACCGTACATAAAACATACCGATAAGACGTACATAAGAGTCTAGTCCATACGCATATAAGCCAGTACATTACTTCATAGCGTACATAGCACATTCCTCAATTAATCGGACACTTGCGCATTCAATGTCAAAATTTCTCGTCAATACGGATATCCCCTTCCATTAGATCGTAGCTTAATCTACCATCCTCCGTGAAACCAGCAACCCGCCCGTAGAATGCCCCTCTTCTTGCTCTACGCCCATTAAACTTGGGGGTGTCTATACTGAAACTTTATCTGGCCTCTGGTTCTTACCTCAGGGCCATACCATTATACCCGCTCACTCGTTCCTCTTAAATGAGACATCTCGATGGATTGATTACTAATCAGCCCATGGCATGGACATAACTGAGCTGTCAGGCAGATGGTATTTTTTAATTTTCGGTATGCAGGGATGCAGCATGGCCTGCGCCGACGCGGCTCGGCCCACGCCCAAGGGCATATTAATGCAGCAAATCATAATATGTACCTTCTTTGCCCTCATAATGATCACAGATGACTATTTAATCCATGTTCGAAAGACATAACAACCATAGTTGACTATTTATACCAATGCCCGTAGAACCATAACTACCACTAGTGGCTATTTTATTCATGCTTGAAGGACATAAGAGATACACCCACACCCACACCCACACCCACACCACAGCACAGCACATGCACATGCACATGCACATGCACATGCACATGCACATGCACATGCACATGCACATGCACATGCACACCCACACCCACACCCACACCCACATGCACATGCACATGCACACCCACACCCACATGCACATGCACATGCACATGCACATGCACATGCACATGCACATGCACATGCACATGCACACCCACACCCACACCTGCACATGCACATGCACATGCACATGCACATGCACATGCACATGCACACCCACACCCACACCCACACCCACACGCACATGCACATGCACATGCACATGCACATGCACATGCACACGCACATGCACATGCACATGCACATGCACATGCACATGCACATGCACACCCACACCCACACGCACACCCACACGCACACGCACACCCACACGCACACGCACACGCACATGTACACGTACACGTACACCCACGCGTGCGCGTTAAATATACCAAATTATCTTACGCAAACCCCCCTACCCCCCATTTTAGTTTTGTACAGATTTTGGTATTCACTCTTGCCAAACCCCAAAAACAAAAGCTCCGCACTGACTTTCAACTAAAACTAGTGCCTTATTTGTATCTTTACTAAAATTTTAACTGCCATGTCCCTATTAATTTAGACCCCCCCCCTAAAATCCTGAACCCAATAATTACTAGTGTTTTACCTATAAGCCTTACCTAACTTAAGGAGCTGCCCCCTCAAATAACTAAATCAACGTAATAATTAATAATTAAACCCCAACTTACACTCCTAATTCAATCAAAACCGTAGCAATCCCTCCCTTACCTACAGGCCCCAAAATAAATTAAATATTAGTATCATACTCAAAATGTCCTCCATAACGACCCAGAATTTAAGTTAATGTAGCTTAAACTACCAAAGCAAGGCACTGAAAATGCCTAGACGGGTACTTCACCCCATGAACACACAGGTTTGGTCCTAGCCTTCCTATTAGTTATCAGTAAGATTACACATGCAAGTAACCGCACTCCAGTGAGAATGCCCTCCAAATCTCTCCGATTAAAAGGAGCAGGTATCAAGCACATCAACAGATAGCTCACCACACCTTGCTAAACCACACCCCCACGGGACACAGCAGTGATTAAATTTAAGCAATAAACGAAAGTTTGACTAAGCTATACTGATATATAGGGTTGGTAAATCTCGTGCCAGCCACCGCGGTCATACGATTAACCCAAACTAATATAAACCCGGCGTAAAGTGTGTTTAAGACTCACATAAATAAAGTTAAATTTTATCTAAGCTGTAAAACGCCCTAGCTAAAACAAAACTAATCTACGAAAGTGACTTTAATATTCTGAAAACACGACAACTAAGACTCAAACTGGGATTAGATACCCCACTATGCTTAGCCGTAAACCCAAGTAATTAATGAACAAAATTACTCGCCAGAGCACTACAAGCAATAGCTTAAAACTCAAAGGACTTGGCGGTGCTTTATATCCCTCTAGAGGAGCCTGTTCTATAATCGATAAACCCCGATAAACCTCACCACTCCTTGCTAATTCAACCTATATACCGCCATCCTCAGCAAACCTTGTTAAGGCCTAAAAGTAAGCAAAAACACAGACATAAAAACGTTAGGTCAAGGTGTAGTCTATGGAGTGGGAAGAAATGGGCTACATTTTCTAATACAGAACAATTACCCAACAGCAGCCTTTATGAAATTAAAAGCTAAAGGAGGATTTAGCAGTAAATTAAGAATAGAGAGCTTAATTGAATAGGGCCATGAAGCACGCACACACCGCCCGTCACCCTCCTCAACTCATTAACTACTTACTTTATAATTACATTAAACTTAAAACAAGAGGAGACAAGTCGTAACAAGGTAAGCATACTGGAAAGTGTGCTTGGAATATTCAAAGTGTAGCTTAACCCTAAAGCATCTGGCCTACACCCAGAAGATTTCATAATACATGACCACTTTGAAACTAAAACTAGCCCAACTTTACCTAAAAAACAATAAATCTATTAAACTTTAAATTAAACCATTTACCACTAAGCAATAGTATAGGAGATAGAAATTTCACTCGGCGCTATAGACAAAGTACCGCAAGGGAAAGATGAAAGAACAATTAAAAGTATATAAAAGCAAAGCTCACTACTTGTACCTTTTGCATAATGACTTAACTAGAGCAACTTGACAAAAAGAATTTTAGTCAACAAACCCGAAACCAGACGAGCTACTCATAAATAGTTACATAAGAGCACACTCATCTATGTGGCAAAATAGTGAGAAAATCTATGAGTAGAGGTAAAAAGCTTATCGAGCCTGGTGATAGCTGGTTGTTCGGGAAAGAATTTTAGTTCAACTTTAAATTTACCCTAAGTACTCAAAACCCAATGTAAATTTAAAATATAATCTAAAGGGGGACAGCCCTTTAGAACAGGCTACAACCTTTAGTAGAGAGTAAAAAAAATCTTATTCCATAGTTGGCCTAAAAGCAGCTACCAATTAAGAAAGCGTTCAAGCTCAACACACCAAATCAAACTGATCCCAAACTTTTACCCCACCTCCTACCAACTAACCGAACCAATCTATCACTAGATAGAAGCACTACTGTTAATATAAGTAACAAGAATCCACTATTCTCCTTGCATAAGCCTATATCAGATCGGATGCCCACTGATAGTTAAACAAAAACATAAATCAAACACAACTTAAACAATATCTATCCAAATAACTGTTAATCCAACACAGGCATGCACTAAGGAAAGATTAAAAGGAGCAAAAGGAACTCGGCAAAAACTAACCCCGCCTGTTTACCAAAAACATCACCTCTAGCATGACTAGTATTAGAGGCACTGCCTGCCCAGTGACATATGTTCAACGGCCGCGGTATCCTGACCGTGCAAAGGTAGCATAATCATTTGTTCTTTAATTTAGGACTTGAATGAAAGGCCACACGAGGGTTAAACTGTCTCATGCTCCCAATCAGTGAAATTGACCTTCCCGTGAAGAGGCGGGAATACAATAATAAGACGAGAAGACCCTATGGAGCTTAAATCAATTAACCCAAATACATTTACTCAATAACCAAAGCGGGTATAATATCTATTGATTAATTTCGGTTGGGGTGACCTCGGAGCATAACTAAACCTCCGAACAATTTCAGCCTAGACTTCACTAGTCAAAGCAACTTCCGTGCTAAATTGATCCAAACTAATTTGACCAATGGAACAAGTTACCCTAGGGATAACAGCGCAATCCTATTATAGAGTCCATATCGACAATAGGGTTTACGACCTCGATGTTGGATCAGGACACCCCAATGGTGTAACCGCTATTAAAGGTCCGTTTGTTCAACGGTTAAAGTCCTACGTGATCTGAGTTCAGACCGGAGTAATCCAGGTCGGTTTCTATCTATTTAATATTCCTCCCAGTACGAAAGGACAAGAGAAATAGAGCCAACTCAACAGAGAGCTCTCAATTTTATAGATGCTATAAACTTAACCTAACACATTACTTAATACCCTACCCGAGACCAGGGTTCGTTAAGGTGGCAGAGCCCGGTAATTGCATAAAACTTAAGACTTTACAATCAGAGGTTCAACTCCTCTCCCTAACATTCATGTTCATACTTAATCTCCTCTTGCTAATTGTCCCCATTTTACTAGCCATAGCTTTCCTTACGCTAGCCGAACGAAAAATCCTAGGTTATATACAACTTCGAAAAGGCCCAAATGTAGTAGGCCCTCACGGTATAATTCAACCCTTCGCCGACGCAATAAAATTATTTATTAAAGAACCACTACGACCCCTCACCTCTTCCTCCTCCCTCTACACCATTGCACCAACACTAGCCTTAACTATCGCTCTCGTTATATGAATTCCACTACCACTCCCATATCCACTAATTAATATAAACATAGGACTTCTATTTATCCTAGCAACCTCTAGTCTAGCCGTATATTCAATTTTATGATCAGGCTGAGCTTCCAACTCAAAATATGCTTTAATCGGAGCTTTACGAGCAGTTGCACAAACAATTTCATATGAAGTTACACTAGCCATTATCCTTCTATCCCTCCTCCTAATAAATGGTTCATTTACCCTTTCAACCCTTATCACAACTCAAGAATATCTTTGACTCATTATCCCCTCGTGACCCTTAGCCATAATATGATTTATTTCCACCTTAGCAGAAACAAACCGAGCCCCTTTCGACCTAACAGAAGGAGAATCCGAACTTGTCTCAGGTTTCAACGTAGAATATGCTGCGGGTCCATTCGCCCTATTTTTTATAGCAGAATATACAAACATCATTATAATAAATGCCCTAACCACCACCCTATTCCTAGGAGCACTATATAACCTTCACACACCAGAAACATATACAACAAGTTTTGCCACTAAAACCTTACTTCTGACCACTCTCTTTCTATGAGTACGAGCATCCTACCCACGATTCCGATACGACCAACTCATACACTTATTATGAAAAAATTTTCTTCCCCTAACATTAGCATTATGCATATGGTACGTGTCATTACCCGTACTTACATCATGTATTCCACCCCAAATATAGAAATATGTCTGACAAAAGAATTACTTTGATAGAGTAAATAATAGAGGTTTAAATCCTCTTATTTCTAGAATTACAGGAATTGAACCTGCTCCTAAGGATTCAAAATCCCTCGTGCTACCCAAAACACACCCTATTCTATATTTAGTAAGGTCAGCTAAATAAGCTATCGGGCCCATACCCCGAAAATGTTGGTTTATATCCTTCCCGTACTAATTAAACCCATCGTCCTAATACCAATTATACTAACCATCTTTATAGGGACTACATTAACAATAATTAGCTCTCATTGACTCCTAATGTGAATTGGGTTAGAAATTAACATATTAGCCATCATCCCTATCCTCATAGAAAAAGCTAACCCCCGATCAACAGAAGCCGCCACCAAATATTTTCTAACACAAGCAACAGCCTCTATATTACTTATATTTACCATTGTTACCAACGCCATATACTCCGGTCAATGAGGCATTACCAACATATGTAATCAATTAATTTCCTTCTCAATTATCCTAGCACTAACAATAAAACTAGGCATAACCCCCTTTCACTTCTGAGTACCCGAAGTTACTCAAGGAATCTCACTAATATCAGGCATATTACTCCTAACATGACAAAAACTAGCCCCCATTTCCATTATACTTCAAATCTACCCATCAATTAATCCAAATATCCTCCTTCTAATCACCACATTATCAATTATAGTAGGTGGTTGAGGAGGACTAAACCAAACCCAACTACGAAAAATCATAGCCTATTCATCCATCGCTCACATAGGCTGAATAATGGCAATCCTCATATATTGCCCCTCCATAACAACATTAAACCTATTAATTTACCTAATATTAACCATTGCCATGTTTACAATACTAAATATTAACACTAGTACTACAACACTCGCTCTATCAAACCTATGAAATAAAACCCCAACAATAACCATCACAATTCTTATCTCTCTACTATCCTTAGGAGGACTTCCCCCACTTACAGGCTTTCTACCCAAATGAATTATTGCACAAGAACTTACAAAAAACAACAATATTATATTAGCAACAACTATAACCATTCTAGCTCTATTAAACTTATATTTCTACCTACGGCTAATCTACTCCACCTCACTAACCATATTTCCAACACTCAACAACCTAAAGATAAAATGACAATTTCAACAAACAAAACAAATATTTCTCTTACCTCCATTAATTATTCTAACCACCCTCACTCTCCCCCTATCACCAGCCCTCCTAATCCTAAACTAGAAATTTAGGTTAAATAGACCAAGAGCCTTCAAAGCCCTAAGAAAGTATATGATACTTAATTTCTGTCATAAGGACTGCAAGACTCTATCTTACATCAACTGAACGCAAATCAATCACTTTAATTAAGCTAAGTCCTCACCTAGATTGGTGGGCTCCAACCCCACGAAAATTTAGTTAACAGCTAAATACCCTATTCAACTGGCTTCAATCTACTTCTCCCGCCTATCTAGGGGAAAAAAAGGCGGGAGAAGCCCCGGCAGAATTGAAGCTGCTTCTTTGAATTTGCAATTCAATATGAATAATCACTTCAGGACTTGATAGAAAGAGGAGCCACCTCTGTCTTTAGATTTACAGTCTAATGCTTACTCAGCCATTCTATCTTACTTATGTTCATCAATCGTTGATTCTACTCAACCAATCATAAAGATATCGGAACTCTTTATCTCCTATTTGGGGCTTGAGCAGGCATAGTAGGAACAGCTCTTAGCCTTTTAATTCGAGCAGAACTTGGTCAACCCGGGGCCTTATTAGGAGATGATCAAATCTACAATGTAATCGTAACAGCTCATGCTTTCGTTATAATCTTTTTCATAGTTATACCTATCATAATTGGGGGCTTTGGGAACTGACTAGTTCCCTTAATAATTGGAGCCCCTGATATGGCATTTCCTCGAATAAATAATATAAGCTTTTGGCTTCTACCACCATCCTTTCTACTACTTCTAGCATCCTCAATAGTAGAAGCAGGCGCTGGAACTGGGTGAACCGTATATCCTCCTCTAGCTGGTAATTTAGCCCATGCAGGAGCCTCCGTAGATCTAACAATTTTTTCATTACACCTAGCAGGAGTATCCTCAATTCTAGGGGCCATCAACTTCATCACCACAGTAATTAACATAAAACCCCCAGCCATATCACAATATCAAACTCCTCTATTTGTATGATCCGTGATAATTACCGCTGTCCTTTTACTTCTATCCCTACCAGTTCTAGCAGCAGGAATCACTATACTCTTAACTGACCGCAATCTCAACACTACATTTTTTGATCCGGCAGGAGGAGGTGATCCAATTCTATATCAACACCTATTCTGATTCTTCGGACATCCTGAAGTCTACATCTTAATCCTCCCAGGTTTTGGCATAATTTCTCACATTGTCACATACTATTCAGGTAAAAAAGAGCCATTTGGTTATATAGGCATAGTCTGAGCTATAATATCTATTGGCTTCTTAGGATTTATCGTATGAGCGCACCATATATTCACAGTAGGTATAGACGTAGATACTCGAGCATATTTTACGTCTGCCACTATAATTATTGCTATTCCCACTGGTGTAAAAGTATTTAGCTGACTAGCAACACTACATGGCGGAAACATCAAATGATCACCCGCTATATTATGAGCCCTTGGCTTTATTTTCCTATTCACGGTTGGAGGCTTAACAGGAATTGTACTTGCCAACTCATCACTGGATATTGTTCTCCATGATACTTATTATGTAGTAGCCCACTTTCATTATGTATTATCAATAGGAGCAGTCTTTGCTATCATAGGAGGCTTTGTTCACTGATTTCCTCTATTTTCAGGGTATACCTTAGACGACACTTGAGCTAAAATTCACTTCTCAATTATATTTGTGGGTGTAAACATAACCTTTTTCCCACAACACTTCTTAGGTTTATCTGGGATACCCCGACGCTATTCCGACTACCCGGATGCCTACACCATATGAAATACTGTTTCATCCATCGGCTCTTTCATCTCCCTAACAGCAGTTATATTAATAGTTTTCATGATTTGGGAGGCCTTTGCCTCAAAACGAGAAGTCCTAACAGTGGAACTCACACCAACTAACCTAGAGTGACTTCACGGCTGCCCCCCACCCTACCATACATTTGAAGAACCTGCATATGTAAAAGCATAGTATAAGAAAGGAAGGATTCGAACCCCCTTAAATTGGTTTCAAGCCAACTGTGTAACCATTACAACTTTCTTTATATAAGATATTAGTAAAATTATTACATAACTTTGTCGAAGTTAACTCATAGGTTAAATCCCTGTATATCTTCATGGCTTATCCAGTTCAACTAGGGTTCCAAGACGCTGCTTCCCCCATTATAGAAGAACTTTTATACTTTCACGACCACACTCTAATAATTATATTCCTAATCAGTTCTCTAGTCCTCTATATTATTTCCCTTATACTTACTACTGAGCTCATTCATACAAGCACCATAGATGCCCAAGAAGTAGAAACAGTATGAACTATTCTGCCCGCAGTGATTCTCATCCTCATTGCCCTTCCATCATTACGCATCCTATACATAATAGATGAGATTACCACACCTTCCTTAACTCTTAAAACTATGGGCCACCAATGATACTGAAGCTATGAATATACGGATTATGAAAATCTGTGCTTTGACTCATACATAACTCCTCCCTCAGACCTAAAACCGGGAGAACTTCGTCTACTTGAAGTTGATAATCGAGTTGTACTTCCAACAGAATTACCAATCCGAATACTAATCTCCTCAGAAGATGTTCTACACTCATGAACTATCCCCTCCCTAGGCGTAAAAACAGACGCTATTCCGGGACGCTTAAATCAAGCTACATTGATGGCTTCTCGCCCAGGTGTATATTACGGACAATGCTCAGAGATTTGCGGCGCCAATCACAGTTTTATACCAATCGTACTTGAATTAGTTCCATTAAAACATTTTGAAGAATGACTTCTATCTATACTATAACGTCACTGCGAAGCTAATTAGCATTAACCTTTTAAGTTAAAGACTGGAAGCCCCGACCTTTCCGCAGTGAATGCCTCAACTCGACACATCAACATGGCTAATCACAATTTTCTCCATAATTTTGACCCTACTAATTGTTTTCCAACTGAAAATTTCAAAATTCAATTACCCCCTAAGCCTAACATTAAAAGACACTAATAAATACTCACACACTAACCCTTGAGAAACAAAATGAACGAAAATTTATTTGCCTCTTTCATTACCCCAACAATTGTAGGAATCCCTATCGTCATCTTTATCATTATAATTCCAAGCATTCTCTTTCCCTCCCCTACTCGCCTAATTAATAACCGACTAACCTCATTACAACAATGACTAATTCAGTTGATCCTAAAACAATTAATATTAATTCACAATATCAAAGGACGAACTTGATCTCTAATATTAATCTCACTAATTCTATTTATTGGCTCTACTAATTTACTAGGCTTATTGCCCCACTCATTCACTCCTACCACACAACTATCTATAAATCTAGGCATAGCAATTCCACTCTGAGCAGCTGCGGTAATCAAAGGTTTCCGCCACAAAACAAAGGCATCCCTGGCCCACTTCCTACCTCAAGGAACACCAATCCCTTTAATTCCCATACTAGTAATTATTGAAACCATTAGCCTCTTCATTCAACCTATAGCCCTGGCCGTACGACTAACTGCCAATATTACAGCAGGCCACCTTCTTATGCATCTAATTGGAGGGGCTACCTTAGTACTTTCTTCCATCAGCCCTACTACAGCTTCGATCACATTCATTATCCTCACCCTTCTTACAATTCTTGAATTCGCCGTTGCTCTAATTCAGGCCTATGTATTTACCCTACTAGTTAGCCTTTACTTACATGACAACACCTAATGACCCACCAAACCCACGCCTACCACATAGTTAATCCTAGTCCCTGACCCCTAACTGGAGCTCTCTCTGCCCTACTAATAACATCTGGTCTTGCCATATGATTCCACTTTAATAATACCACACTTCTAACCATAGGCATATTAACAAATCTACTAACAATATATCAATGATGACGAGATATTGTGCGAGAAGGTACATTTCAAGGACATCATACCTCAATTGTCCAAAAAGGCCTCCGATATGGTATAGTACTATTTATTATTTCAGAAATTTTTTTCTTCGCCGGGTTTTTCTGAGCCTTTTATCACTCAAGTTTAGCCCCTACTCCTGAACTAGGTGGATGCTGACCTCCAACGGGCATTCACCCTCTTAACCCCCTTGAAGTCCCACTACTTAATACAGCTGTACTCCTGGCCTCAGGTGTGTCTATCACTTGGGCTCACCATAGTCTAATGGAAGGTGATCGAATACATATACTTCAAGCCCTACTCATTACCATCACCTTAGGTATTTACTTTACACTTCTCCAAGCCTCAGAATATTTCGAAACATCCTTCACAATCTCAGATGGTGTCTACGGCTCAACATTCTTTATAGCAACAGGCTTTCATGGCCTCCATGTTATTATTGGATCCACTTTCCTCACCGTTTGCTTCTTCCGCCAACTCAAATTTCACTTCACCTCTAATCATCACTTTGGTTTCGAAGCCGCAGCCTGATATTGACACTTCGTCGACGTAGTATGACTATTCCTTTATGTATCCATTTATTGATGAGGATCTTATTCTTTTAGTATTGACCCAATACAATTGACTTCCAATCAATTAACTTCGGTGAAAACCGAAAAAGAATAATTAACCTCCCACTTGCCCTCACAACTAATATTGTTCTAACACTACTTCTTGTAACAATCGCATTTTGACTCCCACAACTAAACGTCTACACAGAAAAATATAGCCCTTATGAATGCGGGTTCGACCCTATGGGTTCAGCCCGCCTACCCTTTTCCATAAAATTTTTTCTAGTAGCCATCACATTCCTTCTATTTGACTTAGAAATTGCCCTCCTTCTTCCTCTCCCTTGAGCATCCCAAACAACTAACCCAAAACTTATACTAGCAGTGGCCCTCATCCTAGTTTCAATCCTAGCAGCAGGCCTTGCCTACGAATGACTTCAAAAAGGCCTAGAATGAGTAGAATAACATGATAATTAGTTTAAATTAAAATAAATGATTTCGACTCATTAGATTATGACTAACTCATAATTATCAATATGCCCTCAATTTCAACCAATATTATTCTAGCTTTCATCACTGCCCTTCTAGGTATATTAATCTTCCGATCCCATTTAATATCTTCACTACTATGTTTAGAAGGCATAATGTTATCCATATTTATTCTAAGTACCCTCACCATCCTAAATTTGCACTTCACAGCATCTTTCATGATACCTATCCTACTTTTAGTTTTCGCGGCCTGTGAAGCTGCCGTAGGCCTAGCCCTGTTAGTCACAGTATCCAACACCTACGGCTTAGACTACATTCAAAATCTAAACCTTCTCCAATGTTAAAAATTATCATCCCCACAATCATATTATTTCCAGTAACTTGATACTCTAATAAAACCATAATTTGAATTAATACAACCTCACATAGTCTGCTAATTAGCCTCGCAGGCCTGTCATTCTTAAATCAATTCAGTGACAACAGTAACAATTTCTCATTAACTTTCTTCTCTGACCCATTATCATCCCCCCTTGTAATTTTAACAATATGACTTCTCCCACTCATGATTATGGCTAGCCAATATCATCTTACAAAAGAATCCTGAATCCTAAAAAAACTTTATCTCTCCATATTAATTTCACTACAAATATTTTTAATTATAACATTTACCGCTACCGAACTAATTTTGTTTTACATTCTATTTGAAGCTACCCTAATCCCAACCCTCATTATTATTACCCGCTGAGGTAACCAAACAGAACGATTAAACGCAGGCTTATACTTCCTGTTTTATACTCTTATTGGATCCCTACCATTACTCGTAGCATTAATTTATATTCAAAATTATTTAGGTTCACTAAATATACTAACAATAAAATTTTACCTTCAAGAAATGCCCAACTCCTGATCTAATAGCATCCTATGAATAGCATGTATCATGGCATTTATAGTTAAAATACCCCTATATGGACTTCACCTATGACTACCCAAAGCCCACGTCGAAGCCCCCATCGCAGGATCAATAGTCCTTGCAGCAGTACTTCTAAAACTAGGAGGATACGGAATAATACGAATCACCACAATTCTCGACCCACTAACAAAACACATAGCATATCCTTTCCTTATGTTATGTTTATGAGGAATAATCATAACTAGCTCTATTTGTCTACGACAAACAGACCTAAAGTCACTCATCGCCTACTCATCAGTGAGCCATATGGCATTGGTGGTTGTAGGAATTCTTATCCAAACACCATGAAGCTTCATAGGAGCAACCATCCTAATAGTTGCACATGGCCTTACATCATCTATATTATTCTGCCTTGCCAACTCAAATTACGAGCGAATCCATAGCCGTACAATACTATTAGCACGAGGAATTCAAGCCCTCCTCCCTCTCATAGCTACCTGATGACTGCTTGCCAGCCTAACCAACCTGGCTTTACCACCTTCAATTAATTTAATTGGTGAGCTATTCGTAACCATAGCCTCCTTCTCATGATCAAACATTACAATTATCTTAGTAGGCCTAAATATACTCATTACCGCCCTATACTCACTTTACATATTAACTATTACACAACGAGGTAAGCTCACATATCACACATATAATCTCAACCCATCCCTGACACGAGAAAATACCCTAATATCCATACACATACTTCCCCTCCTCCTACTTACTCTAAACCCTAAAATTATCCTAGGACTCACATACTGTAAATATAGTTTAAACAAAGCACTAGATTGTGAATCTAATGATAGAAGCTTAAATCTTCTTATTTACCGAGAGAAAATAACGTACGAACTGCTAACTCTACACTCCGTATATAACAATATGGTTCTCTCAACTTTTAAAGGATAGAAGTCATCCGTTGGTCTTAGGAACCAAAAAATTGGTGCAACTCCAAATAAAAGTAATAAATCTACTAACCTCTTTTACCCTTGTTACACTAATAATCTTAACATTACCCGTTATTATAAATATCATAAATGCCTATAAAGATTACTCATTCACACTACATGTAAAATCTTCTATCGCATGCGCTTTTACTACCAGCCTCATCCCAACTGCACTATTTATTTCTTCAGGACAAGAAGCAATCATTTTTCACTGACATTGAATAACAATTCAAACCCTAAAACTATCCATCAGCTTCAAATTAGACTATTTTTCAATACTATTCGTACCAGTAGCACTATTTGTCACCTGATCCATCATAGAATTTTCAATATGGTATATACATTCGGATCCCAACATTGATCAGTTCTTCAAATATCTTCTATTATTCCTTATCACTATACTGATTTTAGTAACAGCTAACAACCTATTTCAACTTTTTATCGGCTGGGAAGGAGTCGGCATTATATCCTTCTTACTAATTGGTTGATGATATGGGCGAACAGACGCAAACACAGCAGCCCTTCAAGCAATCTTATATAATCGCATTGGAGATATCGGGTTCATCTTAGCTATAGCATGATTCCTAATATATTCCAACACATGAGAATTCCAACAAATATTTATACTAAACCACAACCCGAGCATAATTCCACTAATCGGTCTTCTCCTAGCAGCCACCGGAAAATCAGCCCAATTTGGACTACATCCCTGACTACCATCAGCAATAGAAGGCCCGACTCCAGTTTCAGCCCTACTCCATTCCAGCACAATAGTCGTTGCAGGAATCTTCCTCCTAATCCGATTCCACCCCCTAATAGAAAGCAATCAATCCATTCAGACCCTAATATTATGCCTAGGCGCCATTACTACACTATTCACAGCAATCTGTGCCCTCACACAAAATGATATCAAAAAGATCGTAGCTTTCTCCACCTCAAGCCAACTAGGATTAATAATGGTTACTATAGGAATTAACCAACCCTACCTAGCTTTTCTCCACATCTGTAATCACGCCTTCTTCAAAGCCATGTTATTTATGTGCTCCGGATCAATTATCCATAATTTAAACGACGAACAAGACATTCGAAAAATAGGAGGCCTATTTAAATCAATACCCTTCACATCATCCTCCCTTACAATCGGGAGCCTAGCCCTTACAGGAATGCCTTTTCTAACAGGCTTCTACTCCAAAGACCTAATTATCGAATCCGCAAATTTATCCAACGTCAACGCCTGAGCCCTTACAATTACACTCATCGCAACCTCCATAACAGCTATTTACAGCACCTACAGCACCCGTATTATTTTCTATGCCCTATTAGGCCAACCTCGATTCACAACCTCAACCCCCATTAATGAAAATAACCCCTTACTAATTAACTCAATTAAACGCCTAACACTCGGCAGCATCTTCGCCGGATTTTTCCTAACCAACAATATCTTACCTATAAACATCCCCCAAATAACAATACCACTTCACCTAAAACTCACAGCCCTAACAGTAACTATTATAGGGTTTGCCTTAGCAATAGAACTAAATCTTATAACAAAAAATTTAAATCTCAAATTACCCTCACATTTATTCAATTTCTCAAACTCTCTAGGATATTATCCAACAACCACACACCGCCTAATCCCTTCACATAACTTAAACCTAAGCCAAAACACAGCATCCCTCCTTCTAGATTTAATCTGACTGGAAAAAGCCATACCAAAAAATTTATCCCACCTACAAATACTATCCTCCACCATCATTTCAAACCAAACAGGCCTAATCAAATTCTATTTCCTCTCATTCCTTATATCCCTACTCCTTACCCTCTTACTATTCATATAATTCCTATCACCTCCGAATAATTTCAATAACAATCAAAACACTAACAAACAAAGACCAACCTGCAACAGCTGCAAATCAACTAGCACTATCATATAAGGAAGCCACACCTAAACAATCCTCACGAACTACACCACCCCCTTTACTCTCAAAACTTACTCAATCCTCTACACCACCAAAAACACCCCCCACCCCAAAACCACCATGCTCTAATATTCACATTACCATAAATAACTCTACACTCACCCCCAACAATACTACTACCCCCCAAATAACAACATTAGACCCTCAAGTCTCAGGATACTCTTCCGTAGCCATAGCTGTAGTATAGCCAAAAACAACAAGTATACCACCCAAATAAATTAAAAATACTATCAAACCTATAAAAGAACCCCCAAACCCCATAACAATACCACAACCCAAAGCTCCACTAATAATAAGCCCCACCCCACCATAAATAGGAGAAGGTTTTGAAGAAATACTCACAAAACCTAGCACAAGTAAAATGCTTAATAAAAACATGACATATATCATAATTCTTACATGGACTCTAACCATGACCAATGACATGAAAAATCATCGTTGTACTTCAACTACAAAAACACTAATGAACAACATCCGAAAGAATCACCCCTTGATAAAAATTATAAACAACTCATTCATTGATCTCCCAGCACCATCCAATATCTCTTCATGATGAAATTTCGGTTCCCTCCTAGGGGCCTGCCTAGCTCTACAAATCATTACAGGACTATTCCTAGCAATACACTACACAGCAGACACAACAACAGCATTTTCCTCTGTTACCCACATCTGCCGTGACGTAAACTATGGCTGAATTATTCGCTACCTCCACGCCAATGGAGCATCCATATTCTTCTTATGCTTATTTATTCACATCGGCCGAGGACTGTACTATGGCTCATTCACCTTAACAGAGACCTGAAACATCGGTATTATCCTACTATTCACAGTAATAGCCACAGCTTTTATAGGGTATGTCCTTCCATGAGGACAAATATCATTTTGAGGGGCTACAGTAATTACAAATCTCCTCTCAGCAATTCCATATATTGGTTCTAACTTAGTAGAATGAATCTGAGGCGGTTTCTCCGTCGATAAAGCCACCCTGACCCGCTTCTTCGCCTTTCACTTTATCTTACCCTTCATTATTGCAGCCCTAGTACTAGTACACCTCCTCTTCCTTCACGAAACAGGATCTAACAACCCACTAGGAACTTCATCAGACTCCGACAAAATTCCTTTCCACCCCTATTACACCATTAAAGACTTACTAGGGCTACTCCTTCTTATCCTCCTAACAATAATACTTGTACTATTCTCCCCAGACCTATTAGGTGACCCCGACAACTACACACCAGCTAACCCTCTCAGCACTCCACCCCATATTAAACCAGAATGATACTTTCTATTTGCCTACGCTATCCTACGATCCATCCCTAACAAACTAGGAGGTGTATTAGCCCTAATCTTCTCTATCCTAATCCTAGCAATTATTCCCATTCTCCATACAGCCAAACAACGAAGCATACTATTCCGACCCCTTAGTCAGTGTCTATTCTGAACCCTAACAGCCGACCTATTTATCCTTACATGGATTGGAGGCCAACCCGTCGAATACCCGTTCATCGCCATTGGTCAAGCAGCATCCATTTTATACTTCACCCTCATCCTTATTCTTATACCAATAGTAAGCCTGATTGAAAATAAGATACTCAAATGAAGAGTCCTTGTAGTACAAACTCAATACCCTGGTCTTGTAAACCAGAAATGGGGAACCTCTCCCAAGGACACCTCAAGGAGGAAGCACTAGCCCCACCTTCAGCACCCAAAGCTGAAATTCTACTTAAACTACTCCTTGCCTATATAACACAAATAGTACTACTTTTATGTATATCGTGCATTATATGCCTTTCCCCATTAATATGTACTAGTACTATATATGTTTAATCTTACATAGGACATATATGTATAATCGTACATACAGTTCCAGTCCTCATGCATATAAGCAGGTCCAGTCTACCTATTACCGTACATAAAACATACCGATAAGACGTACATAAGAGTCTAGTCCATACGCATATAAGCCAGTACATTACTTCATAGCGTACATAGCACATTCCTCAATTAATCGGACACTTGCGCATTCAATGTCAAAATTTCTCGTCAATACGGATATCCCCTTCCATTAGATCGTAGCTTAATCTACCATCCTCCGTGAAACCAGCAACCCGCCCGTAGAATGCCCCTCTTCTTGCTCTACGCCCATTAAACTTGGGGGTGTCTATACTGAAACTTTATCTGGCCTCTGGTTCTTACCTCAGGGCCATACCATTATACCCGCTCACTCGTTCCTCTTAAATGAGACATCTCGATGGATTGATTACTAATCAGCCCATGGCATGGACATAACTGAGCTGTCAGGCAGATGGTATTTTTTAATTTTCGGTATGCAGGGATGCAGCATGGCCTGCGCCGACGCGGCTCGGCCCACGCCCAAGGGCATATTAATGCAGCAAATCATAATATGTACCTTCTTTGCCCTCATAATGATCACAGATGACTATTTAATCCATGTTCGAAAGACATAACAACCATAGTTGACTATTTATACCAATGCCCGTAGAACCATAACTACCACTAGTGGCTATTTTATTCATGCTTGAAGGACATAAGAGATACACCCACACCCACACCCACACCCACACGCACATGCACATGCACATGCACACCCACACCCACATGCACATGCACATGCACATGCACATGCACATGCACATGCACATGCACATGCACATGCACATGCACACCCACACCCACACCCACACGCACATGCACATGTACACGTACACGTACACCCACGCGTGCGCGTTAAATATACCAAATTATCTTACGCAAACCCCCCTACCCCCCATTTTAGTTTTGTACAGATTTTGGTATTCACTCTTGCCAAACCCCAAAAACAAAAGCTCCGCACTGACTTTCAACTAAAACTAGTGCCTTATTTGTATCTTTACTAAAATTTTAACTGCCATGTCCCTATTAATTTAGACCCCCCCCTAAAATCCTGAACCCAATAATTACTAGTGTTTTACCTATAAGCCTTACCTAACTTAAGGAGCTGCCCCCTCAAATAACTAAATCAACGTAATAATTAATAATTAAACCCCAACTTACACTCCTAATTCAATCAAAACCGTAGCAATCCCTCCCTTACCTACAGGCCCCAAAATAAATTAAATATTAGTATCATACTCAAAATGTCCTCCATAAC
>NW_027183206.1:0-43512 GCF_041146395.1 Eulemur rufifrons | reverse complement strand
CCTAATTCTAAACCGCTAACCCTAACCGTAACCCTACCTACAACCCTAACACTGACAGTAACCCTTACTTCTAACCCCAACGCTATGCCTAAAAAAACCCTAACCCTTGACCCTAACCCTTCACCCTAACCCCTAAGCCTTACCCTAACCCTTAACCCTAATCCTAATCCTAACCATTAAACCTAACCCTAGCTCTTAAAGCTAACCCTAAACCTTACCCTCACGACTAGACCTAACCCTGACACTAACCTAACACCTAACCCTAACGAGAACCCCTAAAGCTAACCCTGAACCCTATCCCTAACTCCAGCAGGAAACTTTAACCCTAAACCTAAGCCCAACCTGTAACCCTAATCCTATCCTTTTACCCTAAAACTAACCCCTAAACCTAACCCCTATACCTCACCCTAACTCTAACCCCAATCCTAATTCTAACCATACCCCTTCATAAAACACAAACTCCTAACCGCTAACCCTAACACTAACCAAAAACCCTAATCACTAATCCCTAACCCTAACGCTTAACCTTTACCCTAACCGTTAACCTTCACCCTAAATCTTAACACTGACCCTAACCTTAACCTTTAACTCTAAGCCTAACCCTTAACCTTACAGTAAGGAAGACCCTTAATGCTAATGGGATCCCTTATCCCTAACCCTAACACTACAGCTAAAAATAACCCTAACCTTGGATCCTTAAACCTAAACCCTAACACTTACTTTAACCCCAAACCCTAACCCTAATCCTAAGCATTAAACCTAACTCTATCTCTTAACCCTAAAGCTAGCCCTTACCCTAACGCCTAGATCTAACCCTAAATCTAACCTACCGCCTAATCCTAACCTTAAGCACTAATGCTAACACTAACCCTGAACCCTAACCCTACCCGTAACCCTTAACACTAACCCTATCCGTGAACCTTAACCCTGACCCTAACCATTACCCGCACCCAAGCATTTAACCCTGACCCTAACCCTAATCCTTAATGCTAAACCTAACACTAAACCCTAACCCTAAGGCCAACACTTATCCCTAATCCTATCCCTTAACCCTAACCCTAACCCTAATGCTACCCCCTAAACGTAACCCTAACCGTGACCAGTAAACCTAACCCTAACCTCTAACACAAACCATAGCACAAAACTCTAACCCTAAAACTAACCCTAACCCTAAACCTAACCCTAAACCCTAACTCTTAACCTTAACCCTAAGCGTTAACTCTCACGCTAACATTTAATCCTAACCCTAATCCTAATCTTCAACCCTAAACCTAACACTTAACCCTAACCCTGTACCAAACCCTAACCCCTCATCTTAACCCTAACCGTAAACCCCAACCCTAAACCAAAGTGTAACCGTTAAACCTAAGAGTAACCTTTAACCCTAACCCTAATCCCTAACCCTAAGCCCTCACCCTAACACTAAACTTCATCCTTAACCCTAACCAGAATCCTAACCCTAAATCTAATTCTCAGACTTCTTGCTTTCTTAGAGTTTAGAAAGCCTGCAATCCTCCCATGCCATGCGTGAAAGGAGGCTCTACCACTGTGTCCTGCATGAAACCCACGGGCTCATACCCAGAGTATGATAGAGTGGGTTCCTGGGTACAATCCCAGCCCCCTAAACTCCCCCGCCCGCCTAATGCAGACAGGGCCCGTGCGCTAAGCATAAACAATACCTTTAACAGATAACCCTAACCCTGAACATAACACCCAACCCTGTTCCTATTTCTCCCCTTAACACGTAAACCTCACCATGCGCCTAACTTTAACTTCTTATCCTACGTTAATGCATAACCCGTTTCCTGAGAACAACCCCTATCCCATAATTCTAACCCTATCTCCTAGTCATCACTGTGACACCTAATCCCTAACCCTAATTCTAAACCGCTAACCCTAACCGTAACCCTAGCTACAACCCTAACACTGACAGTAACCCTTACTTCTAACCCCAACGCTATGCCTAACAAAAACCCTAACCCTTGACCCTAACCCTTCACCCTAACCCCTAAGCCTTACCCTAACCCTTAACCCTAATCCTAATCCTAACCATTAAACCTAACCCTAGCTCTTAAAGCTAACCCTAAACCTTACCCTCACGACTAGACCTAACCCTGACACTAACCTAACACCTAACCCTAACCAGAACCCCTAAAGCTAACCCTGAACCCTATCCCTAACCCTAGCAGTAAACTTTAACCCTAAACCTAAGCCCAACCCGTAACCCTAATCCTATCCTTTTACCCTAAAACTAACCCCTAAACCTAACCCCTATACCTCACCCTAACTCTAACCCCAATCCTAATTCTAACCATACCCCTTCATAAAGCACTAACTCCTAACCGCTAACCCTAACACTAACCAAAATCCCTAATCACTAATTCCTAACCCTAACGGTTAACTTTTACCCTAACCGTTAACCCTCACCCTAAATCTTAACACTGACCCTAACCTTAACCTTTAACTCTAAGCCTAACCCTTAACCCTACAGGAAATAAGACCCTTAATGCTAATGGGATCCCTTATCCCTAACCCTAACACTACAGCTAAAAATAACCCTAACCTTGGATCCTTAAACCTAACCCCTAACACTTACTTTAACCCCAAAACCTAACCCTAATCCTAAGCATTATACCTAAACCTATCTCTTAACCCTAACGCTAGCCCTTACCCTAACGCCTAGATCTAACCCTAAATCTAACCTACCGCCTAATCCTAACCTTAAGCCCTAATGCTAACACTAACCCTGAACCCTAAACCTACCGGTAACCCTTAACACTAACCCTATCCGTGAACCTTAAGCCTGACCCTAACCATTACCCGCACCCAAGCATTTAACCCTGACCCTAACCCTAATCCTTAATGCTAACATTAACACTAAACCCTAATCCTATCCCTTAACCCTAACCCTAACCCTAACCCTAATGCTAACCCCTAAACGTAACCCTAACCGTCACCAGTAAACCTAACCCTAACCTCTAACACAAACCATAGCACATAACTCTAACCCTAAAACTAACCCTAACCCTAAACCCTAACTCTTAACCTTAACCCTAAGCGTTAACTCTCACGCTAACCTTTAATCCTAACCCTAATCCTAATCTTCAAACCTAAACCTAACACTTAACCCTAACCCTGTACCAAACCCTAACCCCTCATCTTAACCCTAACCGTAAACTTCAACCCTAAACCAAAGTGTAACCGTTAAACCTAAGAGTAACCTTTAACCCTAACCCTAATCCCTAACCCTAAGCCCTCACCCTAACACTAAACTTCATCCTTAACCCTAACCAGAATCCTAACCCTAAATCTAATTCTCAGACTTCTCGCTTTCTTAGAGTTTAGAAAGCCTGCAATCCTCCCATGCCATGCGTGAAAGGAGGCTCTACCACTGTGTCCTGCATGAAACCCACGGGCCCATACCCAGAGTATGATAGAGTGGGTTCCCGGGTACAATCCCAGCCCCCTAAACTCCCCCCGCCCGCCTAATGCAGACAGGGCCCGTGCGCTAAGCATAAACAATACCTTTAACAGATAACCCTAACCCTGAACATAACACCCAACCCTGTTCCTATTTCTCCCCTTAACACGTAAACCTCACCGTGCGCCTAACTTTAACCTCTTATCCTAACGTTAATGCATAACCCATTTCCTGAGAACAACCCCTATCCCATATTTCTAACCCTATCTCCTAGTCATCACTGTGACACCTAATCCCTAACCCTAATTCTAAACCGCTAACCCTAACCGTAACCCTACCTACAACCCTAACACTGACAGTAACTCTTACTTCTAACCCCAACGCTATGCCTAACAAAAACCCTAATCCTTGACCCTAACCCTTCACCCTAACCCCTAAGCCTTACCCTAACCCTTAACCCTAATCCTAATCCTAACCATTAAACCTAACCCTAGCTCTTAAAGCTAACCCTAAACCTTACCCTCACGACTAGACCTAACCCTGACACTAACCTAACACCTAACCCTAACCAGAACCCCTAAAGCTAACCCTGAACCCTATCCCTAACCCTAGCAGTAAACTTTAACCCTAAACCTAAGCCCAACCCGTAACCCTAATCCTATCCTTTTACCCTAAAACTAACCCCTAAACCTAACCCCTATACCTCACCCTAACTCTAACCCCAATCCTAATTCTTTTTTTTTTTTTGAAATAATATGGGTAATATTCATGATAAATTATTAAGTGAACAGTGCAAGTTAAAAACAATTGTTTCATATTTTTTTCCCCACCCCCCCTTTCCCGAGTCAGCACCTTCAAGTGTTACCACTCCCCAAAAGGTGTGCAATGCACTCATTGTGTAGGCATACCCCCATCCCCTCCCCCACCCCCCACCTCAGTCTGATGTCCAATTGGTGTCATTCCCAGATTTGTATTTAGGTGATGATCAGGGAAACCAATTTTCTGGTGAGTACATGTGATGCTTGTTTTTCCATTCTTGGGATACTTCACTTAATATAATGGGTTCCAACTCTCTCCAGGAGAACCATAGAGATGTCGTATCTTCATCATTCCTTATAGCTAAGTAATATTCCATGGTATACATATACCACAGTTTACTAATCCAATCATGTATTGATGGGCATTTGGGTTGTTTCCACATCTTTGCTATTGTGAATTGTGCTGCTATAAACATTTGGGTACACGTGCCTTTGTAACAGAATGACCTTTTTTCCTTTGGGTATATGCCCAGTAATGGGATTGCTGGGTCAAATGGCAGGTCTACTTGAATCTGTTTAAGATACTTCCATAATGCTTTCCACAGGGGTTGCACTAGTTTGCAGTCCCACCAGCAGTGTATTAGTGTTCCTGTCTCTCCACACCCACGCCAACATGTGTTGTTTTGGGTTTTTTTGATAAAGGCCATTCTCACTGGGGTTAAGTGATATCTCATTGTGGTTTTGATTTGCATTTCCCTGATGATTAGAAAACATTGCAATGAAGTTCTACCCAACAAGTTGAACAAAAAACCGTCTCACTTATCGGTTTTCTCAATAAATGTGAATGGCTTGAATTCCCCACTCAAGAGACATAGACTGGCCCAATGGATAAAAAAGCACAAGCCAAGTATCTGCTGTCTCCAAGAAACCCACCTAACGAGCAAAGATGCATTTAGACTGAAAGTAAAAGGATGGAAATCGGTATTTCAAGCAAACGGTAACGAAAAGAAAGCTGGTGTGGCAATCTTAATTTCCAATAACTTAGCTTTCAAACCAACAAAAATAATAAAAGACAAAAATGGCTACTACATACTGGTCAAGGGCACAATTCAACAAGAAGCCATGACTATACTCAATATATATGCACCCAACCTAGGTGCACCTAGATTCATAAAGCAAACCCTACTAGATCTGAACCAGATGATAGATAATAATACTGTAATAGCTGGAGACTTTAACACCCCACTGACAGTACAGGACAGATCCTCTAAACAGAAAATAAACAAAGACATAATGGACCTAAATAGAATGCTAGAACAAATGGGCATGGCTGACATCTATAGGACATTCTACCCAAAGTCCACAGAATATACATTCTTCTCATCAGCTCACGGGACATTCTCTAAGATTGACCATGTCCTAGGACATAAATCATGTCTTCAAAAATTCAAAAAAATAGAAATTATACCATGCATCTTCTCAGATCACAGCGGAATAAAAGTAACAATGATCACAAACAGAAACCCTCACTCTTACTCAAAGTCATGGAAGCTAAATAACCTTCTCCTGAATAATTATTCTATAAAAGAAGAAATCAAGATGGAAATCAAAAATTTCTTTGAATTAAATGACAATGGAGATACAACTTATCAAAATCTATGGGATGCAGCTAAAGCAGTCCTGAGAGGAAAATTCATATCCATAAATGCCTATATCAAAAAGACAGAAAACATGCAAATAGACAACCTAACGAATAGACTCAAAGAGCTGGAGAAAGAAGAACAGAACGATCCCAAACCCAGCAGAAGGCGAGAAATTACTAAGATCAAATCAGAACTAAATGAAAAGGACAACAAAGAAACTATAAGGGAAATTAATAAAACAAAAAGTTGGTTCTTTGAAAAGATAAACAAAATAGACACACCCCTGGCTAGACTAACCAAGAGCACAAAAGTAAAATCTCTAATAACCTCCATTAGGAACATGAAAGGAGAAATCACAACCGATGCTACAGAGATACAAGATATCATCTATGAATTCTACAAAAATCTTTATGCACACAAACTGGAGAACGTGGAGGAAATGGACAAATTTTTAGAGACACATAGTCTTCCCAGGCTCAACCAGGAAGAAATAGAGTACCTGAACAGACCAATATCAAGAAATGAAATCGAAACAGCAATAAAAAACCTTCCCAAAAAGAAAAGCCCTGGTCCAGATGGGTTCACACCTGAATTTTACCATACATACAAAGAAGAACTGGTGCCCATCCTACATAAACTATTCTCCAATATTGAGAAGGATGGAGTTCTCCCCAACACGTTCTACCAAGCCAATATAACATTAATACCTATCCTAATTCTAACCATACCCCTTCATAAAACACTAACTCCTAACCGCTAACCCTAACACTAACCAAAAACCCTAATCACTAATCCCTAACCCTAACGCTTAACCTTTACCCTAACCGTTAACCCTCAACCTAAATCTTAACACTGACCCTAACCTTAAACTTTAACTCTAAGCCTAACCCTTAACCCTACAGTAAGGAAGACCCTTAATGCTAATGGGATCCCTTATCCCTAACCCTAACACTACAGCTAAAAATAACCCTAACCTTGGATCCTTAAACCTAACCCCTAACACTTACTTTAACCCCAAACCCTAACCCGAATCCTAAGCATTAAACCTAACCCTATCTCTTAACCCGAACGCTAGCCCTTACCCTAACGCCTAGATCTAACCCTAAATCTAACCTACCGCCTAATCCTAACCTTAAGCCCTAATGCTAACACTAACCCTGAACCCTAAACCTACCCGTAACCCTTAACACTAACCCTATCTGTGAACCTTAACCCTGACCCTAACCATTACCCGCACCCAAGCATTTAACCCTGATTCTAACCCTAATCCTTAATGATAAACCTAACACTAAACCCTAATCCTAAGCCCAGCACTTAACCCTAATCCTATCCCTTAACCCTAACCCTAACCCTAATGCTACCCCCTAAACGTTACCCTAACCGTGACCAGTAAACCTAACCCTAACCTCTAACACAAACCATAGGACATAACTCTAACCCTAAAACTAACCCTAACCCTAAACCTAACCCTAAACAATAACTCTTAACCCTAACCCTAAGCGTTAACTCTCACGCTAACATTTAATCCTAACCCTAATCCTAATCTTCAACCCTAAACCTAACACTTAACCCTAACCCTGTACCAAACACTAACCCCTCATCTTAACCCTAAGCGTAAACCTCAACCCGAAACCAAAGTGTAACCGTTAAACCTAAGAGTAACCTTTAACCCTAACCCTAATCCCTAACCCTAAGCCCTCACCCTAACACTAAACTTCATCCTTAACCCTAACCAGAATCATAACCCTAAATCTAATTCTCAGACTTCTTGCTTTCTTAGAGTTTAGAAAGCCTGCAATCCTCCCGTGCCATGCGGGAAAGGAGGCTCTACCACTGTGTCCTGCATGAAACCCACGGGCCCATACCCAGAGTATGATAGAGTGGGTTCCCGGGTACAATCCCAGCCCCCTAATCTCCCCCCGCCCGCCTAATGCAGACAGAGCCCGTGCGCTAAGCATAAACAATACCTTTAACAGATAACCCTAACCCTGAACATAACACCCAACCCTGTTCCTATTTCTCCCCTTAACACGTAAACCTCACCGTGCGCCTAACTTTAACCTCTTATCCTAACGTTAATGCATAACCCATTTCCTGAGAACAACCCCTATCCCATAATTCTAACCCTATCTCCTAGTCATCACTGTGACACCTAATCCCTAACCCTAATTCTAAACCGCTAACCCTAACCGTAACCCTACCTACAACCCTAACACTGACAGTAACCCTTACTTCTAACCCCAAGGCTATGCCTAACAAAAACCCTAACCCTTGACCCTAACCCTTCACCCTAACCCCTAAGCCTTACCCTAACCCTTAACCCTAATCCTAATCCTAACCATTAAACCTAACCCTAGCTCTTAAAGCTAACCCTAAACCTTACCCTCACGACTAGACCTAACCCTGACACTAACCTAACACCTAACCCTAACCAGAACCCCTAAAGCTAACCCTGAACCCTATCCCTAACCCTAGCAGTAAACTTTAACCCTAAACCTAAGTCCAACCCGTAACCCTAATCCTATCCTTTTACCCTAAAACTAACCCCTAACCTAACCCCTATACCTCACCCTAACTCTAACCCCAATCCTAATTCTAACCATACCCCTTCATAAAACACTAACTCCTAACCGCTAACGCTAACACTAACCAAAAACCCTAATCACTAATCCCTAACCCTAACGCTTACCCTTTACCCTAACCATTAACCCTCACCCTAAATCTTAACACTGACCCTAACCTTAATCTTTAACTCTAAGCCTAACCCTTAACCCTACAGTAAGGAAGACCCTTAATGCTAATGGGATCCCTTATCCCTAACCCTAACACTACAGCTAAAAATAACCCTAACCTTGGATCCTTAAACCTAACCCCTAACACTTACTATAACCCCAAAACCTAACCCTAATCCTAAGCATTAAACCTAACCCTATCTCTTAACCCTAACGCTAGCCCTTACCCTAACGCCTAGATCTAACCCTAAATCTAACTACCGCCTAATCCTAACCTTAAGCCCTAATGCTAACACTAACCCTGAACCCTAAACCTACCCGTAACCCTTAACACTAACCCTATCTGTGAACCTTAACCCTGACCCTAACCATTACCCGCACCCAAGCATTTAACCCTGATTCTAACCCTAATCCTTAATGATAAACCTAACACTAAACCCTAACCCTAAGCCCAGTATTTAACCCTAATCCTATCCCTTAAACCTAACCCTAACCCTAATGCTACCCCCTAAACGTTACTCTAACCGTGACCAGTAAACCTAACCCTAACCTCTAACACAAACCATAGCACATAACTCTAACCCTAAAACTAACCCTAACCCTAACACTAACACTAAAACCTAACTCTTAACCTTAACCCTAAGCGTTAACTCTCACGCTAACCTTTAATCCTAACCCTAATCCTAATCTTCAACCCTAAACCTAACACTTAACCCTAACCCTGTACCAAACCCTAACCCCTCATCTTAACCCTAACCGTAAACCTCAACCCTAAACCAAAGTGTAACCGTTAAACCTAAAAGTAACCTTTAACCCTAACCCTAATCCCTAACCCTAAGCCCTCACCCTAAGACTAAACTTCATCCTTAACCCTAACTATAATCCTAACCCTAAATCTAATTCTCAGACTTATTGCTTTCTTAGAGTTTAGAAAGCCTGCAATCCTCCCATGCCATGCGTGAAAGGAGGCTCTACCACTGGGTCCTGCATGAAACCCACGGGCCCATACCCAGAGTATGATAGAGTGGGTTCCCGGGTACAATCCCAGTCCCCTAAACTCCCCCCGCCCGCCTAATGCAGACAGGGCCTGTGCGCTAAGCATAAACAATACCTTTAACAGATAACCCTAACCCTGAACATAACACCCAACCCTGTTCCTATTTCTCCCCTTAACACGTAAACCTCACCATGCGCCTAACTTTAACCTCTTATCCTAACGTTAATGCATAACCCATTTCCTGAGAACAACCCCTATCCCATAATTCTAACCCTATCTCCTAGTCATCACTGTGACACCTAATCCCTAACCCTAATTCTAAACCGCTAACCCTAACCGTAACCCTACCTACAACCCTAACACTGACAGTAACCCTTACTTCTAACCCCAACGCTATGCCTAACAAAAACCCTAACCCTTGACCCTAACCCTTCACCCTAACCCCTAAGACTTACCCGAACCCTTAACCCTAATCCTAATCCTAACCATTAAACCTAACCCTAGCTCTTAAAGCTAACCCTAAACCTTACCCTCACGACTAGACCTAACCCTGACACTAACCTAACACCTAACCCTAACCAGAACCCCTAAAGCTAACCCTGAACCCTATCCCTAACCCTAGCAGTAAACTTTAACCCTAAACCTAAGCCCAACCCGTAACCCTAATCGTATCCTTTTACCCTAAAACTAACCCAAAACCTAACCCCTATACCTCACCCTAACTCTAACCCCAATCCTAATTCTAACCATACCCCTTCATAAAACACTAACTCGTAACCGCTAACCCTAACACTAACCAAAAACCCTAATCACTAATCCCTAACCCTAACGCTTAACCTTTACCTTATCGGTTAACCCTCACCCTAAATCTTAACACTGACCCTAACCTTAACCTTTAACTCTAAGCCTAACCCTTAACCCTACAGTAAGGAATACCCTTAATGCTAATGGGATCCGTTATTCCTAACCCTAACACTACAGCTAAAAATAACCCTAACCTTGGATCCTTAAACCTAACCCCTAACACTTACTTTAACCCCAAACCCTAACCCTAATCCTAAGCATTAAACCTAACCCTATCTCTTAAACCTAACGCTAGCCCTTACCCTAACGCCTAGATCTAACCCTAAATCTAACCTACCGCCTAATCCTAAACTTCAGCACTAATGCTAACACTAACCCTGAACCCTAAACCTACCCGTAACCCTTAACACTAACCCTATCTGTGAACCTTAAACCTGACCCTAACCATTAACCGCACCCAAACATTTAACCCTCACCCTAACCGTAATCCTTAATGCTAACCCTAACACTAAACCCTAACCCTAAGCCCAACACTTATCCCTAATCCTATCCTTTAACCCTAACCCTAACCCTAATGCTACCCCCTAAACGTCACCCTAACCGTGACCAGTAAACCTAACCCTAACCTCTAACACAAACCATAGGACATAACTCTAACCCTAAAACTAACCCTAACCCTATCCCTAACCCTAAACCCTAACTCTTAACCTTAACCCTAAGCGTTAACTCTCACGCTAACCTTTAATCCTAACCCTAATCCTAATCTTCAACCCTAAACCTAACACTTAACCCTAACCCTGTACCAAACCCTAACCCCTCATCTTAACCCTAACCGTAAACCTCAACCCTAAACCAAAGTGTAACCGTTAAACCTAAGAGTAACCTTTAACCCTAACCCTAATCCCTAACCCTAAGCCCTCACCCTAACACTAAACTTCATCCTTAACCCTAACCGTAATCCTAACCCTAAATCTAATTCTCAGACTTCTTGCTTTCTTAGAGTTTAGAAAGCCTGCAAACCTCCCATGCCATGCGTGAAAGGAGGCTCTACCACTGTGTCCTGCATGAAACCCACGGGCCCATACCCAGAGTATGATAGAGTGGGTTCCCGGGTACAATCCCAGCCCCCGAAACTCCCCCTGCCCGCCTAATGCAGACAGGGCCCGTGCGCTAAGCATAAACAATACCTTTAACAGATAACCCTAACCCTGAACATAACACCCAACCCTGTTCCTATTTCTCCCCTTAACACGTAAACCTCACCGTGCGCCTAACTTTAACCTCTTATCCTAACGTTAATGCATAACCCATTTCCTGAGAACAACCCCTATCCCATAATTCTAACCCTATCTCCTAGTCATCACTGTGACACCTAATCCCTAACCCTAATTCTAAACCGCTAACCCTAACCGTAACCCTACCTACAACCCTAACACTGACAGTAACCCTTACTTCTAACCCCAACGCTATGCCTAACAAAAACCCTAACCCTTGACCCTAACCCTCCACCCTAACCCCTAAGCCTTACCCTAACCCTTAACCCTAATCCTAATCCTAACCATTAAACCTAACCCTAGCTCTTAAAGCTAACTCTAAACCTTACCCTCACGACTAGACCTAACCCTGACACTAACCTAACACCTAACCCTAACCAGAACCCCTAAAGCTAACCCTGAACCCTATCCCTAACCCCAGCAGTAAACTTTAACCCTAAACCTAAGCCCAACCCGTAACCCTAATCCTATCCTTTTACCCTAAAACTAACCCCTAAACCTAACCCCTATACCTCACCCTAACTCTAACCCCAATCCTAATTCTAACCATACCCTTTCATAAAACACTAACTCCTAACCGCTAACCCTAACACTAACCAAAAACCCTAATCACTAATCCCTAACCCTAACGCTTAACCTTAACCCTAACCGTTAACCCTCACCCTAAATCTTAACACTGACCCTAACCTTAACCTTTAACTCTAAGCCAAACCTTAACCCTACAGTAAGGAAGACCCTTAATGCTAATGGGATCCCTTATCCCTAACCCTAACACTACAGCTAAAAATAACCCTAACCTTGGATCCTTAAACCTAACCCCTAACACTTACTTTATCCCCAAATCCTAACCCTAATCCTAAGCATTAAACCTAACCCTATCTCTTAACCCTAACGCTAGCCTTACCCTAACGCCTAGATCTAACCCTAAATCTAACCTACCGCCTAATCCTAACCTTAAGCCCTAATGCTACCACTAACCCTGAACCCTAAACCTACCCGTAACCCTTAACACTAACCCTATCCGTGAACCTTAAACCTGACCCTAACCAATACCCGCACCCAAGCATTTAACCCTGATTCTAACCCTAATTCTTAATGATAAATCTAACACTAAACCCTAACCCTAAGCCCAACACTTAACCCTAATCCTATCCCTTAACCCTAACCCTAACCCTAATGCTAACCCCTAAACGTAACCCTAACCGTGACCAGTAAACCTAACCCTAACCTCTAACACAAACCATAGCACATAACTCTAACCCTAAAACTAACCCTAACCCTAACCCTAACCCTAAACCCTAACTCTTAACCTTAAACCTAAGCGTTAATTCTCACGCTAACCTTTAATCCTAACCCGAATCCTAATCTTCAACCCTAAACCTAACACTTAACCCTAACCCTGTACCAAACCCTAACCCCTCATCTTAACCCTAACTGTAAACCTCAACCCTAAACCAAAGTGTAACCGTTAAACCTAAGAGTAACCCTTAACCCTAACTCTAATCCCTAACCCTAAGCCTTCACCCTAACACTAAACTTCATCCTTAACCCTAACCAGAATCCTAACCCTAAATCTAATTCTCAGACTTCTTGCTTTCTTAGAGTTTAGAAAGCCTGCAATCCTCCCATGCCATGCGTGAAAGGAGGCTCTACCACTGTGTCGTGCATGAAACCCACGGGCCCATACCCAGAGTATGATAGAGTGGGTTCCCGGGTACAATCCCAGCCCCCGAAACTCCCCCCGCCCGCCTAATGCAGACAGGGCCCGTGCGCTAAGCATAAACAATACCTTTAACAGATAACCCTAACCCTGAACATAACACCCAACCCTGTTCCTATTTCTCCCCTTAACACGTAAACCTCACCGTGCGCCTAACTTTAACCTCTTATCCTAACGTTAATGCATAACCCATTTCCTGAGAACAACCCCTATCCCATAATTCTAACCCTATCTCCTAGTCATCACTGTGACACCTAATCCCTAACCCTAATTCTAAACCGCTAACCCTAACCGTAACCCTACCTACAACCCTAACACTGACAGTAACCCTTACTTCTAACCCCAACGCTATGCCTAACAAAAACCCTAACCCTTGACCCTAACCCTCCACCCTAACCCCTAAGCCTTACCCTAACCCTTAACCCTAATCCTAATCCTAACCATTAAACCTAACCCTAGCTCTTAAAGCTAACCCTAAACCTTACCCTCACGACTAGACCTAACCCTGACACTAACCTAACACCTAACCCTAACCAGAACCCCTAAAGCTAACCCTGAACCCTATCCCTAACCCCAGCAGTAAACTTTAACCCTAAACCTAAGCCCAACCCGTAACCCTAATCCTATCCTTTTACCCTAAAACTAACCCCTAAACCTAACCCCTATACCTCACCCTAACTCTAACCCCAATCCTAATTCTAACCATACACTTTCATAAAACACTAACTCCTAACCGCTAACCCTAACACTAACCAAAAACCCTAATCACTAATCCCTAACCCTAACGCTTAACCTTTACCCTAACCGTTAACCCTCACCCTAAATCTTAACACTGACCCTAACCTTAACCTTTAACTCTAAGCCAAACCTTAACCCTACAGTAAGGAAGACCCTTAATGCTAATGGGATCCCTTATCCCTAACCCTAACACTACAGCTAAAAATAACCCTAACCTTGGATCCTTAAACCTAACCCCTAACACTTACTTTATCCCCAAACCCTAACCCTAATCCTAAGCATTAAACCTAACCCTATCTCTTAACCCTAACGCTAGCCCTTACCCTAACGCCTAGATCTAACCCTAAATCTAACCTACCGCCTAATCCTAACCTTAAGCCCTAATGCTACCACTAACCCTGAACCCTAAACCTACCCGTAACCCTTAACACTAACCCTATCCGTGAACCTTAAACCTGACCCTAACCAATACCCGCACCCAAGCATTTAACCCTGATTCTAACCCTAATTCTTAATGATAAATCTAACACTAAACCCTAACCCTAAGCCCAACACTTAACCCTAATCCTATCCCTTAACCCTAACCCTAACCCTAATGCTAACCCCTAAACGTAACCCTAACCGTGACCAGTAAACCTAACCCTAACCTCTAACACAAACCATAGCACATAACTCTAACCCTAAAACTAACCCTAACCCTAACCCTAACCCTAAACCCTAACTCTTAACCTTAACCCTAAGCGTTAACTCTCACGCTAACCTTTAATCCTAACCCGAATCCTAATCTTCAACCCTAAACCTAACACTTAACCCTAACCCTGTACCAAACCCTAACCCCTCATCTTAACCCTAACCGTAAACCTCAACCCTAAACCAAAGTGTAACCGTTAAACCTAAGAGTAACCCTTAACTCTAACTCTAATCCCTAACCCTAAGCCTTCACCCTAACACTAAACTTCATCCTTAACCCTAACCAGAATCCTAACCCTAAATCTAATTCTCAGACTTCTTGCTTTCTTAGAGTTTAGAAAGCCTGCAATCCTCCCATGCCATGCGTGAAAGGAGGCTCTACCACTGTGTCGTGCATGAAACCCACGGCCCATACCCAGAGTATGATAGAGTGGGTTCCCGGGTACAATCCCAGCCCCCGAAACTCCCCCCGCCCGCCTAATGCAGACAGGGCCCGTGCGCTAAGCATAAACAATACCTTTAACAGATAACCCTAACCCTGAACATAACACCCAACCCTGTTCCTATTTCTCCCCTTAACACGTAAACCTCACCGTGCGCCTAACTTTAACCTCTTATCCTAACGTTAATGCATAACCCATTTCCTGAGAACAACCCCTATCCCATAATTCTAACCCTATCTCCTAGTCATCACTGTGACACCTAATCCCTAACCCTAATTCTAAACCGCTAACCCTAACCGTAACCCTACCTACAACCCTAACACTGACAGTAACCCTTACTTCTAACCCCAACGCTATGCCTAACAAAAACCCTAACCCTTGACCCTAACCCTCCACCCTAACCCCTAAGCCTTACCCTAACCCTTAACCCTAATCCTAATCCTAACCATTAAACCTAACCCTAGCTCTTAAAGCTAACCCTAAACCTTACCCTCACGACTAGACCTAACCCTGACACTAACCTAACACCTAACCCTAACCAGAACCCCTAAAGCTAACCCTGAACCCTATCCCTAACCCCAGCAGTAAACTTTAACCCTAAACCTAAGCCCAACCCGTAACCCTAATCCTATCCTTTTACCCTAAAACTAACCCCTAAACCTAACCCCTATACCTCACCCTAACTCTAACCCCAATCCTAATTCTAACCATACCCTTTCATAAAACACTAACTCCTAACCGCTAACCCTAACACTAACCAAAAACCCTAATCACTAATCCCTAACCCTAACGCTTAACCTTTACCCTAACCATTAACCCTCACCCTAAATCTTAACACTGACCCTAACCTTAACCTTTAACTCTAAGCCAAACCTTAACCCTACAGTAAGGAAGACCCTTAATGCTAATGGGATCCCTTATCCCTAACCCTAACACTACAGCTAAAAATAACCCTAACCTTGGATCCTTAAACCTAACCCCTAACACTTACTTTATCCCCAAACCCTAACCCTAATCCTAAGCATTAAACCTAACCCTATCTCTTAACCCTAACGCTAGCCCTTACCCTAACGCCTAGATCTAACCCTAAATCTAACCTACCGCCTAATCCTAACCTTAAGCCCTAATGCTACCACTAACCCTGAACCCTAAACCTACCCGTAACCCTTAACACTAACCCTATCCGTGAACCTTAAACCTGACCCTAACCAATACCCGCACCCAAGCATTTAACCCTGATTCTAACCCTAATTCTTAATGATAAATCTAACACTAAACCCTAACCCTAAGCCCAACACTTAACCCTAATCCTATCCCTTAACCCTAACCCTAACCCTAATGCTAACCCCTAAACGTAACCCTAACCGTGACCAGTAAACCTAACCCTAACCTCTAACACAAACCATAGCACATAACTCTAACCCTAAAACTAACCCTAACCCTAACCCTAACCCTAAACCCTAACTCTTAACCTTAACCCTAAGCGTTAACTCTCACGCTAACCTTTAATCCTAACCCGAATCCTAATCTTCAACCCTAAACCTAACACTTAACCCTAACCCTGTACCAAACCCTAACCCCTCATCTTAACCCTAACCGTAAACCTCAACCCTAAACCAAAGTGTAACCGTTAAACCTAAGAGTAACCCTTAACTCTAACTCTAATCCCTAACCCTAAGCCTTCACCCTAACACTAAACTTCATCCTTAACCCTAACCAGAATCCTAACCCTAAATCTAATTCTCAGACTTCTTGCTTTCTTAGAGTTTAGAAAGCCTGCAATCCTCCCATGCCATGCGTGAAAGGAGGCTCTACCACTGTGTCGTGCATGAAACCCACGGGCCCATACCCAGAGTATGATAGAGTGGGTTCCCGGGTACAATCCCAGCCCCCGAAACTCCCCCCGCCCGCCTAATGCAGACAGGGCCCGTGCGCTAAGCATAAACAATACCTTTAACAGATAACCCTAACCCTGAACATAACACCCAACCCTGTTCCTATTTCTCCCCTTAACACGTAAACCTCACCGTGCGCCTAACTTTAACCTCTTATCCTAACGTTAATGCATAACCCATTTCCTGAGAACAACCCCTATCCCATAATTCTAACCCTATCTCCTAGTCATCACTGTGACACCTAATCCCTAACCCTAATTCTAAACCGCTAACCCTAACCGTAACCCTACCTACAACCCTAACACTGACAGTAACCCTTACTTCTAACCCCAACGCTATGCCTAACAAAAACCCTAACCCTTGACCCTAACCCTTCACCCTAACCCCTAAGCCTTACCCTAACCCTTAACCCTAATCCTAATCCTAACCATTAAACCTAACCCTAGCTCTTAAAGCTAACCCTAAACCTTACCCTCACGACTAGACCTAACCCTGACACTAACCTAACACCTAACCCTAACCAGAACCCCTAAAGCTAACCCTGAACCCTATCCCTAACCCCAGCAGTAAACTTTAACCCTAAACCTAAGCCCAACCCGTAACCCTAATCCTATCCTTTTACCCTAAAACTAACCCCTAAACCTAACCCCTATACCTCACCCTAACTCTAACCCCAATCCTAATTCTAACCATACCCTTTCATAAAACACTAACTCCTAACCGCTAACCCTAACACTAACCAAAAACCCTAATCACTAATCCCTAACCCTAACGCTTAACCTTTACCCTAACCGTTAACCCTCACCCTAAATCTTAACACTGACCCTAACCTTAACCTTTAACTCTAAGCCAAACCTTAACCCTACAGTAAGGAAGACCCTTAATGCTAATGGGATCCCTTATCCCTAACCCTAACACTACAGCTAAAAATAACCCTAACCTTGGATCCTTAAACCTAACCCCTAACACTTACTTTATCCCCAAACCCTAACCCTAATCCTAAGCATTAAACCTAACCCTATCTCTTAACCCTAACGCTAGCCCTTACCCTAACGCCTAGATCTAACCCTAAATCTAACCTACCGCCTAATCCTAACCTTAAGCCCTAATGCTACCACTAACCCTGAACCCTAAACCTACCCGTAACCCTTAACACTAACCCTATCCGTGAACCTTAAACCTGACCCTAACCAATACCCGCACCCAAGCATTTAACCCTGATTCTAACCCTAATTCTTAATGATAAATCTAACACTAAACCCTAACCCTAAGCCCAACACTTAACCCTAATCCTATCCCTTAACCCTAACCCTAACCCTAACCCTAATGCTAACCCCTAAACGTAACCCTAACCGTGACCAGTAAACCTAACCCTAACCTCTAACACAAACCATAGCACATAACTCTAACCCTAAAACTAACCCTAACCCTAACCCTAACCCTAAACCCTAACTCTTAACCTTAACCCTAAGCTTTAACTCTCACGCTAACCTTTAATCCTAACCCGAATCCTAATCTTCAACCCTAAACCTAACACTTAACCCTAACCCTGTACCAAACCCTAACCCCTCATCTTAACCCTAACTGTAAACCTCAACCCTAAACCAAAGTGTAACCCTTAAACCTAAGAGTAACCTTTAACCCTAACACTAATCCCTAACCCTAAACCCTCACCCTAACACTAAACTTCATCCTTAACCCTAACCAGAATCCTAACCCTAAATCTAATTCTCAGACTTCTTGCTTTCTTAGAGTTTAGAAAGCCTGCAATCCTCCCATGCCATGCGTGAAAGTAGGCTCTACCACTGTGTCCTGCATGAAACCCACGGGCCCATACCCAGAGTATGATAGAGTGGGTTCCCGGGTACAATCCCAGCCCCCTAAACTCCCCCCCCCCCCGCTTAATGCAGACAGGGCCCGTGCGCTAAGCGTAAACAATACCTTTAACAGATAACCCTAACCCTGAACATAACACCCAACCCTGTTCCTATTTCTCCCCTTAACACGTAAACCTCACCGTGCGCCTAACTTTAACCTCTTATCCTAACGTTAATGCATAACCCATTTCCTGAGAACAACCCCTATCCCATAATTCTAACCCTATCTCCTAGTCATCACTGTGACACCTAATCCCTAACCCTAATTCTAAACCGCTAACCCTAACCGTAACCCTACCTACAACCCTAACACTGACAGTAACCCTTACTTCTAACCCCAACGCTATGCCTAACAAAAACCCTAACCCTTGACCCTAACCCTCCACCCTAACCCCTAAGCCTTACCCTAACCCTTAACCCTAATCCTAATCCTAACCATTAAACCTAACCCTAGCTCTTAAAGCTAACCCTAAACCTTACCCTCACGACTAGACCTAACCCTGACACTAACCTAACACCTAACCCTAACCAGAACCCCTAAAGCTAACCCTGAACCCTATCCCTAACCCCAGCAGTAAACTTTAACCCTAAACCTAAGCCCAACCCGTAACCCTAATCCTATCCTTTTACCCTAAAACTAACCCCTAAACCTAACCCCTATACCTCACCCTAACTCTAACCCCAATCCTAATTCTAACCATACCCTTTCATAAAACACTAACTCCTAACCGCTAACCCTAACACTAACCAAAAACCCTAATCACTAATCCCTAACCCTAACGCTTAACCTTAACCCTAACCGTTAACCCTCACCCTAAATCTTAACACTGACCCTAACCTTAACCTTTAACTCTAAGCCAAACCTTAACCCTACAGTAAGGAAGACCCTTAATGCTAATGGGATCCCTTATCCCTAACCCTAACACTACAGCTAAAAATAACCCTAACCTTGGATCCTTAAACCTAACCCCTAACACTTACTTTATCCCCAAATCCTAACCCTAATCCTAAGCATTAAACCTAACCCTATCTCTTAACCCTAACGCTAGCCCTTACCCTAACGCCTAGATCTAACCCTAAATCTAACCTACCGCCTAATCCTAACCTTAAGCCCTAATGCTACCACTAACCCTGAACCCTAAACCTACCCGTAACCCTTAACACTAACCCTATCCGTGAACCTTAAACCTGACCCTAACCAATACCCGCACCCAAGCATTTAACCCTGATTCTAACCCTAATTCTTAATGATAAATCTAACACTAAACCCTAACCCTAAGCCCAACACTTAACCCTAATCCTATCCCTTAACCCTAACCCTAACCCTAATGCTAACCCCTAAACGTAACCCTAACCGTGACCAGTAAACCTAACCCTAACCTCTAACACAAACCATAGCACATAACTCTAACCCTAAAACTAACCCTAACCCTAACCCTAACCCTAAACCCTAACTCTTAACCTTAAACCTAAGCGTTAATTCTCACGCTAACCTTTAATCCTAACCCGAATCCTAATCTTCAACCCTAAACCTAACACTTAACCCTAACCCTGTACCAAACCCTAACCCCTCATCTTAACCCTAACTGTAAACCTCAACCCTAAACCAAAGTGTAACCGTTAAACCTAAGAGTAACCCTTAACCCTAACTCTAATCCCTAACCCTAAGCCTTCACCCTAACACTAAACTTCATCCTTAACCCTAACCAGAATCCTAACCCTAAATCTAATTCTCAGACTTCTTGCTTTCTTAGAGTTTAGAAAGCCTGCAATCCTCCCATGCCATGCGTGAAAGGAGGCTCTACCACTGTGTCGTGCATGAAACCCACGGGCCCATACCCAGAGTATGATAGAGTGGGTTCCCGGGTACAATCCCAGCCCCCGAAACTCCCCCCGCCCGCCTAATGCAGACAGGGCCCGTGCGCTAAGCATAAACAATACCTTTAACAGATAACCCTAACCCTGAACATAACACCCAACCCTGTTCCTATTTCTCCCCTTAACACGTAAACCTCACCGTGCGCCTAACTTTAACCTCTTATCCTAACGTTAATGCATAACCCATTTCCTGAGAACAACCCCTATCCCATAATTCTAACCCTATCTCCTAGTCATCACTGTGACACCTAATCCCTAACCCTAATTCTAAACCGCTAACCCTAACCGTAACCCTACCTACAACCCTAACACTGACAGTAACCCTTACTTCTAACCCCAACGCTATGCCTAACAAAAACCCTAACCCTTGACCCTAACCCTCCACCCTAACCCCTAAGCCTTACCCTAACCCTTAACCCTAATCCTAATCCTAACCATTAAACCTAACCCTAGCTCTTAAAGCTAACCCTAAACCTTACCCTCACGACTAGACCTAACCCTGACACTAACCTAACACCTAACCCTAACCAGAACCCCTAAAGCTAACCCTGAACCCTATCCCTAACCCCAGCAGTAAACTTTAACCCTAAACCTAAGCCCAACCCGTAACCCTAATCCTATCCTTTTACCCTAAAACTAACCCCTAAACCTAACCCCTATACCTCACCCTAACTCTAACCCCAATCCTAATTCTAACCATACCCTTTCATAAAACACTAACTCCTAACCGCTAACCCTAACACTAACCAAAAACCCTAATCACTAATCCCTAACCCTAACGCTTAACCTTTACCCTAACCGTTAACCCTCACCCTAAATCTTAACACTGACCCTAACCTTAACCTTTAACTCTAAGCCAAACCTTAACCCTACAGTAAGGAAGACCCTTAATGCTAATGGGATCCCTTATCCCTAACCCTAACACTACAGCTAAAAATAACCCTAACCTTGGATCCTTAAACCTAACCCCTAACACTTACTTTATCCCCAAACCCTAACCCTAATCCTAAGCATTAAACCTAACCCTATCTCTTAACCCTAACGCTAGCCCTTACCCTAACGCCTAGATCTAACCCTAAATCTAACCTACCGCCTAATCCTAACCTTAAGCCCTAATGCTACCACTAACCCTGAACCCTAAACCTACCCGTAACCCTTAACACTAACCCTATCCGTGAACCTTAAACCTGACCCTAACCAATACCCGCACCCAAGCATTTAACCCTGATTCTAACCCTAATTCTTAATGATAAATCTAACACTAAACCCAAACCCTAAGCCCAACACTTAACCCTAATCCTATCCCTTAACCCTAACCCTAACCCTAATGCTAACCCCTAAACGTAACCCTAACCGTGACCAGTAAACCTAACCCTAACCTCTAACACAAACCATAGCACATAACTCTAACCCTAAAACTAACCCTAACCCTAACCCTAACCCTAAACCCTAACTCTTAACCTTAAACCTAATCGTTAATTCTCAAGCTAACCTTTAATCCTAACCCGAAATCTAATCTTCAACCCTAAACCTAACACTTAACCCTAACCCTGTACCAAACCCTAACCCCTCATCTTAACCCTAACTGTAAACCTCAACCCTAAACCAAAGTGTAACCGTTAAACCTAAGAGTAACCCTTAACCCTAACTCTAATCCCTAACCCTAAGCCTTCACCCTAACACTAAACTTCATCCTTAACCCTAACCAGAATCCTAACCCTAAATCTAATTCTCAGACTTCTTGCTTTCTTAGAGTTTAGAAAGCCTGCAATCCTCCCATGCCATGCGTGAAAGGAGGCTCTACCACTGTGTCGTGCATGAAACCCACGGGCCCATACCTAGAGTATGATAGAGTGGGTTCCCGGGTACAATCCCAGCCCCCTAAACTCCCCCCGCCCGCCTAATGCAGACAGGGCCCGTGCGCTAAGCATAAACAATACCTTTAACAGATAACCCTAACCCTGAACATAACACCCAACCCTGTTCCTATTTCTCCCCTTAACACGTAAACCTCACCGTGCGCCTAACTTTAACCTCTTATCCTAACGTTAATGCATAACCCATTTCCTGAGAACAACCCCTATCCCATAATTCTAACCCTATCTCCTAGTCATCACTGTGACACCTAATCCCTAACCCTAATTCTAAACCGCTAACCCTAACCGTAACCCTACCTACAACCCTAACACTGACAGTAACCCTTACTTCTAACCCCAACGCTATGCCTAACAAAAACCCTAACCCTTGACCCTAACCCTTCACCCTAACCCCTAAGCCTTACCCTAACCCTTAACCCTAATCCTAATCCTAACCATTAAACCTAACCCTAGCTCTTAAAGCTAACCCTAAACCTTACCCTCACGACTAGACCTAACCCTGACACTAACCTAACACCTAACCCTAACCAGAACCCCTAAAGCTAACCCTGAACCCTATCCCTAACCCCAGCAGTAAACTTTAACCCTAAACCTAAGCCCAACCCGTAACCCTAATCCTATCCTTTTACCCAAAAACTAACCCCTAAACCTAACCCCAAAACCTCACCCTAACTCTAACCCCAATCCTAATTCTAACCATACCCTTTCATAAAACACTAACTCCTAACCGCTAACCCTAACACTAACCAAAAACCCTAATCACTAATCCCTAACCCTAACGCTTAACCTTTACCCTAACCGTTAACCCTCACCCTAAATCTTAACACTGACCCTAACCTTAACCTTTAACTCTAAGCCAAACCTTAACCCTACAGTAAGGAAGACCCTTAATGCTAATGGGATCCCTTATCCCTAACCCTAACACTACAGCTAAAAATAACCCTAACCTTGGATCCTTAAACCTAACCCCTAACACTTACTTTATCCCCAAACCCTAACCCTAATCCTAAGCATTAAACCTAACCCTATCTCTTAACTCTAACGCTAGCCCTTACCCTAACGCCTAGATCTAACCCTAAATCTAACCTACCGCCTAATCCTAACCTTAAGCCCTAATGCTACCACTAACCCTGAACCCTAAACCTACCCGTAACCCTTAACACTAACCCTATCCGTGAACCTTAAACCTGACCCTAACCAATACCCGCACCCAAGCATTTAACCCTGATTCTAACCCTAATTCTTAATGATAAATCTAACACTAAACCCTAACCCTAAGCCCAACACTTAACCCTAATCCTATCCCTTAACCCTAACCCTAACCCTAACCCTAATGCTAACCCCTAAACGTAACCCTAACCGTGACCAGTAAACCTAACCCTAACCTCTAACACAAACCATAGCACATAACTCTAACCCTAAAACTAACCCTAACCCTAACCCTAACCCTAAACCCTAACTCTTAACCTTAACCCTAAGCTTTAACTCTCACGCTAACCTTTAATCCTAACCCGAATCCTAATCTTCAACCCTAAACCTAACACTTAACCCTAACCCTGTACCAAACCCTAACCCCTCATCTTAACCCTAACTGTAAACCTCAACCCTAAACCAAAGTGTAACCCTTAAACCTAAGAGTAACCTTTAACCCTAACACTAATCCCTAACCCTAAACCCTCACCCTAACACTAAACTTCATCCTTAACCCTAACCAGAATCCTAACCCTAAATCTAATTCTCAGACTTCTTGCTTTCTTAGAGTTTAGAAAGCCTGCAATCCTCCCATGCCATGCGTGAAAGTAGGCTCTACCACTGTGTCCTGCATGAAACCCACGGGCCCATACCCAGAGTATGATAGAGTGGGTTCCCGGGTACAATCCCAGCCCCCTAAACTCCCCCCCCCCGCTTAATGCAGACAGGGCCCGTGCGCTAAGCGTAAACAATACCTTTAACAGATAACCCTAACCCTGAACATAACACCCAACCCTGTTCCTATTTCTCCCCTTAACACGTAAACCTCACCGTGCGCCTAACTTTAACCTCTTATCCTAACGTTAATGCATAACCCATTTCCTGAGAACAACCCCTATCCCATAATTCTAACCCTATCTCCTAGTCATCACTGTGACACCTAATCCCTAACCCTAATTCTAAACCGCTAACCCTAACCGTAACCCTACCTACAACCCTAACACTGACAGTAACCCTTACTTCTAACCCCAACGCTATGCCTAACAAAAACCCTAACCCTTGACCCTAACCCTTCACCCTAACCCCTAAGCCTTACCCTAACCCTTAACCCTAATCCTAATCCTAACCATTAAACCTAACCCTAGCTCTTAAAGCTAACCCTAACCTTACCTTCACGACTAGACCTAACCCTGACACTAACCTAACACCTAACCCTAACCAGAACCCCTAAAGCTAACCCTGAACCCTATCCCTAACCCTAGCAGTAAACTTTAACCCTAAACCTAAGCCCAACCCGTAACCCTAATCCTATCCTTTTACCCTAAAACTAACCCCTAAACCTAACCCTATACCTCACCCTAACTCTACCCCAATCCTAATTCTAACCATACCCCTTCATAAAACACTAACTCCTAACCGCAAACCCTAACACTAACCAAAATCCCTAATCACTAATCCCTAACCCTAACGTTTAACCTTTACCCTAACCGTTAACCCTCACCCTAAATCTTAACACTGACCCTAACCTTAACCTTTAACTCTAAGCCTAACCCTTAACGCTACAGTAAGGAAGACCCTTAATGCTAATGGGATCCCTTATCCCTAACCCTAACACTACAGCTAAAAATAACCCTAACCTTGGATCCTTAAACCTAACCCCTAACACTTACTTTAACTCCAAACCCTAACCCTAATCCTAAGCATTAAACCTAACCCTATCTCTTAACCCTAACGCTAGCCCTTACCCTAACGCCTCGATCTAACCCTAAATCTAACCTACCACCTAATCTTAACCTTAAGCCCTAATGCTAACTCTAACCCTGAACCCTAAACCTACCCGTAACCCTTAACACTAACCCTATCCGTAAACCTTAAACCTGACCCTAACCATTACCCGCACCCAATCATTTAACCCTGACCCTAACCCTAATACTTAATGCTAACCCTAACACTAAACCCTAACTCTAAGCCCAACACTTATCCCTAATCCTATCCCTTAACCTTAACCCTAAGCCTAATGCTACCCCCTAAACGTAACCCTCACCGTGACCAGTAAACCTAACCCTAACCTCTAACACAAACCATAGCACATAACTCTAACCCTAAAACTAACCCTAACCCTAACCCTAACCCTAAACCCTAACTCTTAACCTTAACCCTAAGCGTTAACTCTCACGCTAACCTTTAATCCTAACCCTAATCCTAATCTTCAACCCTAAACCTAACACTTAACCCTAACCCTGTACCAAACCCTAACCCCTCATCTTAAACCTAACCGTAAACCTCAACCCTAAACCAAAGTGTAACCGTTAAACCTAAGAGTAACCTTTAACCCTAACCCTAATCCCTAACCCTAAGCCCTCACCCTAACACTAAACTTCATCCTTAACCCTAACCAGAATCCTAACCCTAAATCTAATTCTCAGACTTCTTGCCTGCTTAGAGTTTAGAAAGCCTGCAATCCTCCCATGCCATGCGTGAAAGGAGTCTCTACCACTGTGTCCTGCATGAAACCCACGGGCCCGTACCCAGAGTATGATAGAGTTGGTTCCCGGGTACAATCCCAGCCCCCTAAACTTCCCCCGCCCGCCTAATGCAGACAGGGCCCGTGCGCTAAGCATAAACAATACCTTCAACAGATAACCATACCCTGAACATAACACCCAACCCTGTTCCTATTTCTCCCCTTAACACGTAAACCTCACCGTGTGCCTAACTTTAACCTCTTATCCTAACGTTAATGCATAACCCATTTCCTGAGAACAACCCCTATCCCATAATTCTAACCCTATCTCCTAGTCATCACTGTGACACCTAATCCCTAACCCTAATTCTAAACCGCTATCCCTAATCGTAACCCTACCTACAACCCTAACACTGACAGTAACCCTTACTTCTAACCCCAACGCTATGCCTAACAAGAACCCTAAACCTTCACCCTAACCCTTCACCCTAACCCCTAAGCCTTACCCTAACCCTTAACCCTAACCTAATCCTAACCATTAAACCTAACCCTAGCTCTTAAAGCTAACCCTAAACCTTACCTCACGACTAGACCTAACCCTCACACTAACCTACCACCTAACCCTAAACAGAACCCCTAAAGCTAACCCTGAACCCTATCCCTAACCCCAGCAGTAAACTTTAACCCTAAACCTAAGCCCAACCCGTAACCCTAATCCTATCCTTTTACCCTAAAACTAACCCCTAAACCTAACCCCTATACCTCACCCTAACTCTAACCCCAATCCTAATTCTAACCATACCCCTTCATAAAACACTAACTCCTAACCGCTAACCCTAACACTAACCAAAAACCCTAATCACTAATCCCTAACCCTAACGCTTAACCTTTACCCTAACCGTTAACCCTCACCCTAAATCTTAACACTGACCCTAACCTTAACCTTTAACTCTAAGCCAAACCTTAACCCTACAGTAAGGAAGACCCTTAATGCTAATGGGATCCCTTATCCCTAACCCTAACACTACAGCTAAAAATAACCCTAACCTTGGATCCTTAAACCTAACCCCTAACACTTACTTTATCCCCAAACCCTAACCCTAATCCTAAGCATTAAACCTAACCCTATCTCTTAACCCTAACACTAGCCCTTACCCTAACGCCTAGATCTAACTCTAAATCTAACCTACCGCCTAATCCTAACCTTAAGCCCTAATGCTAACACTAACCCTGAACCCTAAACCTACCCGTAACCCTTAACACTAACCCTATCCGTGAACCTTAAACCTGACCCTAACCATTACCCGCACCCAAGCATTTAACCCTGATTCTAACCCTAATTCTTAATGATAAATCTAACACTAAACCCTAACCCTAAGCCCAACACTTAACCCTAATCCTATCCCTTAACCCTAACCCTAACCCTAATGCTAACCCCTAAACGTAACCCTAACCGTGACCAGTAAACCTAAACCTAACCTCTAACACAAACCATAGCACATAACTCTAACCCTAAAACTAACCCTAACCCTAACCCTAACCCTAAACCCTAACTCTTAACCTTAACACTAAGCGTTAACTCTCACGCTAACCTTTAATCCTAACCCGAATCCTAATCTTCAACCCTAAACCTAACACTTAACCCTAACCCTGTACCAAACCCTAACCCCTCATCTTAACCCTAACCGTAAACCTCAACCCTAAACCAAAGTGTAACCGTTAAACCTAAGAGTAACCCTTAACCCTAACTCTAATCCCTAACCCTAAGCCTTCACCCTAACACTAAACTTCATCCTTAACCCTAACCAGAATCCTAACCCTAAATCTAATTCTCAGACTTCTTGCTTTCTTAGAGTTTAGAAAGCCTGCAATCCTCCCATGCCATGCGTGAAAGGAGGCTCTACCACTGTGTCGTGCATGAAACCCACGGGCCCATACCCAGAGTATGATAGAGTGGGTTCCCGGGTACAATCCCAGCCCCCGAAACTCCCCCCGCCCGCCTAATGCAGACAGGGCCCGTGTGCTAAGCATAAACAATACCTTTAACAGATAACCCTAACCCTGAACATAACACCCAACCCTGTTCCTATTTCTCCCGTTAACACGTAAACCTCACCGTGCGCCTAACTTTAACCTCTTATCCTAACGTTAATGCATAACCCATTTCCTGAGAACAACCCCTATCCCATAATTCTAACCCTATCTCCTAGTCATCACTGTGACACCTAATCCCTAACCCTAATTCTAAACCGCTAACCCTAACCGTAACCCTACCTACAACCCTAACACTGACAGTAACCCTTACTTCTAACCCCAACGCTATGCCTAACAAAAACCCTAACCCTTGACCCTAACCCTTCACCCTAACGCCTAAGCCTTACCCTAACCCTTAACCCTAATCCTAATCCTAACCATTAAACCTAACCCTAGTTCTTAAAGCTAACCCTAAACCTTACCCTCACGACTAGACCTAACCCTGACACTAACCTAACACCTAACCCTAACCAGAACCCCTAAAGCTAACCCTGCAGCCTATCCCTAACCCAAACAGTAAACTTTAACCCTAAACCTAAGCCCAACCCGTAACCCTAATCCTATCCTTTTACCCTAAAACTAACCCCTATACCTAACCCCTATACCTCACCCTAACTCTAACCCCAATCCTAATTCTAACCATACCCCTTCATAAAACACTAACTCCTAAACGCTAACCCTAACACTAACCAAAAACCCTAATCACTAATCCCTAACCCTAACGCTTAACCTGTACCCTAACCGTTAACCCTCACCCTAAATCTTAACACAGACCCTAACCTTAACCTTTAACTCTAAGCCTAACCCTTAACCCTACAGTAAGGAAGACCCTTAATGCTAATGGGATCCCTTATCCCTAGCCCTAACACTACAGCTAAAAATAACCCTAACCTTGGATCCTTAAACCTAACCCCTAACACTTACTTTAACCCCAAAACCTAACCCTAATCCTAAGCATTAAACCTAACCCTATCTCTGAACCCGAACGCTAGCCCTTACCCTAACGCCTAGATCTAACTCTAAATCTAACCTACCGCCTAATCCTAACCTTAAGCCCTAATGCTAACACTAACCCTGAACCCTAAACCTACCCATAACCCTTAACACTAACCCTATCCATGAACCTAAACACTGACCCTAACCATTACCCGCACCCAAGCATTTAAACCTGATTCTAACCCTAATCCTTAATGATAAAACTAACACTAAACCCTAACCCTAAGCCCAACACTTAACCCTAATCCTATCCCTTAACCCTAACCCTAACCCTAATGCTACCTCCTAAACGTAACCCTAACCATGACCAGTAAACCTAACCCTAACCTCTAACACAAACCATAGCACATAACTCTAACCGTAAAACTAACCCTAACCCTAACCCTAACCCTAAACCCTAACTCTTAACCTTAACCCTAAGCGTTAACTCTCACGCTAACCTTTAATCCTAACACTAATCCTAATCTTCAACCCTAAACCTAACACTTAACCCTAACCCTGTACCAAACTCTAACCCCTCATCTTAACCCTAACCGTAAACCTCAACCCTAAACCAAAGTGTAACCGTTAAACCTAAGAGTAACCTTTAACCCTAACCCTATTCCCTAACCCTAAGCCCTCACCCTTACACTAAAATTCATCCTTAACCCTAACCATAATCCTAACCCTAAATCTAATTCTCAGACTTCTTGCTTTCTTAGAGTTTAGAAAGCCTGCAATCCTCCCATGCCATGCGTGAAAGGAGGCTCTACCCCTGTGTCCTGCATGAAACACACGGGCCCATACCCAGAGTATGATAGAGTGGGTTCCCGGGTACAATCCCAGCCGCCTAAACTCCCCCCGCCCGCCTAATGCAGACAGGGCCCGTGCGCTAAGCATAAACAATACCTTTAACAGATAACCCTAACCCTGAACATAACACCCAACCCTGTTCCTATTTCTCCCCTTAACACGTAAACCTCACCGTGCCCCTAACTTTAACCTCTTATCCTAACGTTAATGCATAACCCATTTCCTGAGAACAACCCCATCCCATAATTCTAACCCTATCTCCTAGTCATCACTGTGACACCTAATCCCTAACCCTAATTCTAAACCGCTAATCCTAACCGTAACCCTACCTACAACCCTAACACTGACAGTAACCCTTACTTCTAACCCCAACGCTATGCCTAAAAAAAACCCTAACCCTTGACACTAACCCTTCACCCTAACCCCTAAGCATTACCCTAACCCTTAACCCTAATCCTAATCCTAACCATTAAACCTAACCCTAGCTCTTAAAGCTAACCCTAAACCTTACCCTCACGACTAGACCTAACCCTGACACTAACCTAACACCTAACCCTAACCAGAAACCCTAAAGCTAATCCTGAACCCTATCCCTAAACCCAGCAGTAAACTTTAACCCTAAACCTAAGCCCAACCCGTAACCCTTATCCTATCCTTTTACCCTAAAACTAACCCCTAAAGCTAACCCCTATACCTCACACTAACTCTAACCCCAATCCTAATTCTAAACATACCCCTTCATAAAACACTAACTCCTAACCGCTAACCCTAACACTAACCCTAACCCTAACCCTAACCAAAAACCCTAATCCCTAATCCCTAAACCTAACGCTTAACCTTTACCCTAACCGTTAACCCTCACCCTAAATCTTAACCCTGACACTAACCTTAACCTTTAACTCTAAGCCTAACCCTTAACCCTACAGTAAGGAAGACCCTTAATGCTAATGGGATCCCTTATCCCTAACCCTAACACTACAGCTAAAAATAACCCTAACCTTGGATCCTTAAACCTAACCCCTAACACTTACTTTAACCCCAAACCCTAACCCTAATCCTAAGCATTAAACCTAACCCTATCTCTTAACCCTAACGCTAGCCCTTACCCTAACGCTTACATCTAACCCTAAATCTAACTGACCGCCTAATCCTAACATTAACCCCTAATGCTACCACTAACCCTGAACCCTAAACCTACCCGTAACCCTTAACACTAACCCTATCCGTGAACCTAAACCCTGACCTTAACCATTACCGCACCCAAGAATTTAACCCTGACCCTAACCCTAATGCTTAATGCTAACCTTAACACTAAATCCTAACCCTAAGCCCAACACTTAACCCTAATCCTATCCCTTAACCCTAACACTAACCCTAACCCTAATGCTAACCCCTAAACGTAACCCTAACTGTGACCAGTAAACCTAACCCTAACCTCTAACACAAACCATAACACATAACTCTAACCCTAAAACTAACCCTAACCCTAACCCTAAACCCTAACTCTTAACCTTAACCCTAAGCGTTAACTCTCACGCTAACCTTTAATCCTAACCCTAATCCTAATCTTCAACCCTAAACCTAACACTTAACCCTAACCCTGTACAAAACCCTAACCCCTCATCTTAACCCTAACCGTAAACCTCAACCCTAAACCAAAGTGTAACCGTTAAACCTAAGAGTAACCTTTAACCCTAACACTAATCCCTAACCCTAAGCCCTCACCCTAACACTAAACTTCATCCTTAACCCTAACCAGAATCCTAACCCTAAATCTAATTCTCAGACTTCTTGCTTTCTTAGAGTTTAGAAAGCCTGCAATCCTCCCATGCCATGCGTGAAAGGAGGCTCTACCCCTGTGTCCTGCATGAAACACACGGGCCCATACCCAGAGTATGATAGAGTGGGTTCCCGGGTACAATCCCAGCCGCCTAAACTCCCCCCGCCCGCCTAATGCAGACAGGGCCCGTGAGCTAAGCATAAACAATACCTTTAACAGATAACCCTAACCCTGAACATAACACCCAACCCTGTTCCTATTTCTCCCCTTAACACGTAAACCTCACCGTGCCCCTAACTTTAACCTCTTATCCTAACGTTAATGCATAACCCATTTCCTGAGAACAACCCCATCCCATAATTCTAACCCTATCTCCTAGTCATCACTGTGACACCTAATCCCTAACCCTAATTCTAAACCGCTAATCCTAACCGTAACCCTACCTACAACCCTAACACTGACAGTAACCCTTACTTCTAACCCCAACGCTATGCCTAACAAAAACCCTAACCCTTGACACTAACCCTTCACCCTAACCCCTAAGCATTACCCTAACCCTTAACCCTAATCCTAATCCTAACCATTAAACCTAACCCTAGCTCTTAAAGCTAACCCTAAACCTTACCCTCACGACTAGACCTAACCCTGACACTAACCTAACACCTAACCCTAACCAGAAACCCTAAAGCTAATCCTGAACCCTATCCCTAAACCCAGCAGTAAACTTTAACCCTAAACCTAAGCCCAACCCGTAACCCTTATCCTATCCTTTTACCCTAAAACTAACCCCTAAAGCTAACCCCTATACCTAACCCTAACTCTAACCCCAATCCTAATTCTAACCATACCCCTTCATAAAACACTAACTCCTAACCGCTAACCCTAACACTAACCCTAACCCTAACCCTAACCAAAAACCCTAATCCCTAATCCCTAAACCTAACGCTTAACCTTTACCCTAACCGTTAACCCTCACCCTAAATCTTAACCCTGACACTAACCTTAACCTTTAACTCTAAGCCTAACCCTTAACCCTACAGTAAGGAAGACCCTTAATGCTAATGGGATCCCTTATCCCTAACCCTAACACTACAGCTAAAAATAACCCTAACCTTGGATCCTTAAACCTAACCCCTAACACTTACTTTAACCCCAAACCCTAACCCTAATCCTAAGCATTAAACCTAACCCTATCTCTTAACCCTAACGCTAGCCCTTACCCTAACGCCTACATCTAACCCTAAATCTAACCTACCGCCTAATCCTAACATTAAGCCCTAATGCTACCACTAACCCTGAACCCTAAACCTACCCGTAACCCTTAACACTAACCCTATCCGTGAACCTAAACCCTGACCTTAACCATTACCCGCACCCAAGAATTTAACCCTGACCCTAACCCTAATGCTTAATGCTAACCTTAACACTAAATCCTAACCCTAAGCCCAACACTTAACCCTAATCCTATCCCTTAACCCTAACACTAACCCTAACCCTAATGCTAACCCCTAAACGTAACCCTAACTGTGACCAGTAAACCTAACCCTAACCTCTAACACAAACCATAACACATAACTCTAACCCTAAAACTAACCCTAACCCTAACCCTAAACCCTAACTCTTAACCTTAACCCTAAGCGTTAACTCTCACGCTAACCTTTAATCCTAACCCTAATCCTAATCTTCAACCCTAAACCTAACACTTAACCCTAACCCTGTACCAAACCCTAACCCCTCATCTTAACCCTAACCGTAAACTTCAACCCTAAACCAAAGTGTAACCGTTAAACCTAAGAGTAACCTTTAACCCTAACCCTAATCCCTAACCCTAAGCCCTCACCCTAACACTAAACTTCATCCTTAACCCTAACCAGAATCATAACCCTAAATCTAATTCTCAGACTTCTTGCTTTCTTAAAGTTTAGAAAGCCTGCAATACTCCCATGCCATGCGTGAAAGGAGGCTCTACCACTGTGTCCTGCATGAAACCCACGGGCCCATACCCAGAGTATGATAGAGTGGGTTCCCGGGTACAATCCCAGCCCCCTAAACTCCCCCTGCCCGCCTAATGCAGACAGGGCCCGTGCGCTAAGCATAAACAATACCTTTAACAGATAACCCTAACCCTGAACATAACACCCAACCCTGTTCCTATTTCTCCCCTTAACACGTAAACCTCACCGTGCGCCTAACTTTAACCTCTTATCCTAACGTTAATGCATAACCCATTTCGTGAGAACAACCCCTATCCCATAATTCTAACCCTATCTCCTAGTCATCACTGTGACACCTAATCCCTAACCCTAATTCTAAACCGCTAACCCTAACCGTAACCCTACCTACAACCCTAACACTGACAGTAACCCTTACTTCTAACCCCAACGCTATGCCTAACCAAAACCCTAACCCTTGACCCTAACCCTTCACCCTAACCCCTAAGCCTTACCCTAACCCTTAACCCTAATCCTAATCCTAACCATTAAACCTAACCCTAGCTCTTAAAGCTAACCCTAAACCTTACCCTCACGACTAGACCTAACCCTGACACTAACCTAACACCTAACCCTAACCAGAACCCCTAAAGCTAACCCTGAACCCTATCCCTAACCCCAGCAGTAAACTTTAACCCTAAACCTAAGCCCAACCCGTAACCCTAATCCTATCCTTTTACCCTAAAACTAACCCCTAAACCTAACCCCTATACCTCACCCTAACTCTAACCCCAATCCTAATTCTAACCATACCCCTTCATAAAACACTAACTCCTAACCGCTAACCCTAACACTAACCAAAAACCCTAATCACTAATCCCTAACCCTAACGCTTAACCTTTACCCTAACCGTTAACCCTCACCCTAAATCTTAACACTGACCCTAACCTTAACCTTTAACTCTAAGCCAAACCTTAACCCTACAGTAAGGAAGACCCTTAATGCTAATGGGATCCCTTATCCCTAACCCTAACACTACAGCTAAAAATAACCCTAACCTTGGATCCTTAAACCTAACCCCTAACACTTACTTTATCCCCAAACCCTAACCCTAATCCTAAGCATTAAACCTAACCCTATCTCTTAACCCTAACGGTAGCCCTTACCCTAACGCCTAGATCTAACCCTAAATCTAACCTACCGCCTAATCCTAACCTTAAGCCCTAATGCTAACACTAACCCTGAACTCTAAACCTACCCGTAACCCATAACACTAACCCTATCCGTGAACCTAAACCCTGACCCTAACCATTACTCGCACCCAAGCATTTAACCCTGACCCTAACCCTAATCCTTAATGCCAACCTTAACACTAAACCCTAACCCTAAGCCCAACACTTAACCCTAATCGTATCCCCTAACCCTAACCCTAACCCTAATGCTAACCCCTAAACGTAACCCTAACCGTGACCAGTAAACCTAACCCTAACCTCTAACACAAACCATAGCACATAACTCTAACCCTAAAACTAACCCTAACACTAAACCTAACCCTAAACCCTAACTCTTAACCTTAACCCTAAGCGTTAACTCTCACGCTAACCTTTAATCCTAACCCTAATCCTAATCTTCAGCCCTAAACCTAACACTTAACCCTAACCCTGTACCAAACCCTAACCCCTCATCTTAACCCTAACCGTAAACCTCAACCCTAAACCAAAGTGTAAACGTTAAACCTAAGAGTAACCTTTAACCCTAACCCTAATCCCTAACCCTAAGCCCTCACCCTAACACTAAACTTCATCCTTCACCCTAACCATAATCCTAACCCTAAATCTAATTCTCAGACTTCTTGCTTTCTTAGAGTTTAGAAAGCCTGCAATCCTCCCATGCCATGCGTGAAAGGAGGCTCTACCACTGTGTCCTGCATGAAACCCACGGGCCCATACCCAGAGTATGATAGAGTGGGTTCCCGGGTACAATCCCAGCCCCCGAAACTCCCCCCGCCCGCCTAATGCAGACAGGGCCCGTGCGCTAAGCATAAACAATACCTTTAACAGATAACCCTAACCCTGAACATAACACCCAACCCTGTTCCTATTTCTCCCCTTAACACGTAAACCTCACCGTGCGCCTAACTTTAACCTCTTATCCTAACGTTAATGCATAACCCATTTCCTGAGAACAACCCCTATCCCATAATTCTAACCCTATCTCCTAGTCATCACTGTGACACCTAATCCCTAACCCTAATTCTAAACCGCTAACCCTAACCGTAACCCTACCTACAACCCTAACACTGACAGTAACCCTTACTTCTAACCCCAACGCTATGCCTAACCAAAACCCTAACCCTTGACCCTAACCCTTCACCCTAACCCCTAAGCCTTACCCTAACCCTTAACCCTAATCCTAATCCTAACCATTAAACCTAACCCTAGCTCTTAAAGCTAACCCTAAACCTTACCCTCACGACTAGACCTAACCCTGACACTAACCTAACACCTAACCCTAACCAGAACCCCTAAAGCTAACCCTGAACCCTATCCCTAACCCTAGCAGTAAACTTTAACCCTAAACATAAGCCCAACCCGTAACCCTAATCCTATCCTTTTACCCTAAAACTAACCCCTAAACCTAACCCCTATACCTCACCCTAACTCTAACCCCAATCCTAATTCTAACCATACCCCTTAATAAAACACTAACTCCTAACCGCTAACCCTAACACTAACCAAAAACCCTAATCACTAATCCCTAACCCTAACGCTTAACCTTTACCCTAACATTTAACCCTCACCCTAAATCTTAACACTGACCCTAACCTTAACCTTTAACTCTAAGCCTAACCCTTAACCCTACAGTAAGGAAGACCCTTAATGCTAATGGGATCCCTTATCCCTAACCATAACACTACAGCTAAAAATAACCCTAACCTTGGATCCTTAAACCTAACCCCTAACTCTTACTTTAACCCCAAACCCTAACCCTAATCCTAAGCATTAAACCTAACCCTATCTCTTAACCCTAACGCTAGCCCTTACCCTAACGCCTAGATCTAACCCTAAATCTAACCTACCGCCTAATCCTAACCTTAAGCCCTAATGCTAACACTAACCCTGAACTCTAAACCTACCCGTAACCCATAACACTAACCCTATCCGTGAACCTAAACCCTGACCCTAACCATTACTCGCACCCAAGCATTTAACCCTGACCCTAACCCTAATCCTTAATGCCAACCTTAACACTAAACCCTAACCCTAAGCCCAACACTTAACCCTAATCGTATCCCCTAACCCTAATCCTAACCCTAATGCTAACCCCTAAACTTAACCATAACCGTGACCAGTACACCTAACCCTAACCTCTAACACAAACCATAGCACATAACTCTAACCCTAAAACTAACCCTAACACTAAACCTAACCCTAAACCCTAACTCTTAACCTTAACGCTAAGCGTTAACTCTCACGCTAACCTTTAATCCTAACCCTAATCCTAATCTTCAACCCTAAACCTAACACTTAACCCTAACCCTGTACCAAACCCTAACCCCTCATCTTAACCCTAACCGTAAACCTCAACCCTAAACCAAAGTGTAAACGTTAAACCTAAGAGTAACCTTTAACCCTAACCCTAATCCCTAACCATAAGCCCTCACCCTAACACTAAACTTCATCCTTAACCCTAACCAGAATCCTAACCCTAAATCTAATTCTCAGACTTCTTGCTTTCTTAGAGTTTAGAAAGCCTGCAATCCTCCCATGCCATGCGTGAAAGGAGGCTCTACCACTGTGTCCTGCATGAAACCCACGGGCCCATACCCAGAGTATGATAGAGTGGGTTCCTGGGTACAATCCCAGCCCCCTAAACTCCCCCCGCCCGCCTAATGCAGACAGGGCCCGTGCGCTAAGCATAAACAATACCTTTAACAGATAACCCTAACCCTGAACATAACACCCAACCCTGTTCCTATTTCTCCCCTTAACACGTAACCCTCACCGTGCGCCTAACTTTAACCTCTTATCCTAACGTTAATGCATAACCCATTTCCTGAGAACAACCCCTATCCCATAATTCTAACCCTATCACCTAGTCATCACTGTGATACCTAATCCCTAACCCTAATTCTAAACCGCTAACCCTAACCGTAACCCTACCTACAACCCTAACACTGACAGTAACCCTTACTTCTAACCCCAAAGCTATGCCTAACAAAAACCCTACCCCTTGACCGTAACCCTTCAACCTAACCCCTAAGCCTTACCCTAACCCTTAACCCTAATCCTAATCCTAAACATTAAACCTAACCCTAGCTCTTAAAGCTAACCCTAAACCTTACCCTCACGACTAGACCTAACCCTGACACTAACCTAACACCTAACCCTAACCAGAAACCCTAAAGCTAACCCTGACCCTATCCCTAACCCTAGCAGTAAACTTTAACCCTAAACCTAAGTCCAACCCGTAACCCTAATCCTATCCTTTTACCTTAAAGCTAACCCCTAATACTAACACCTATACCTCACCCTAACTCTAACCCCAATCCTAATTCTAACCATACCCCTTAATAAAACACTAACTCCTAACCGCTAACCCTAACACTAACCAAAAACCCTAATCACTAATCCCTAACCCTAACGCTTAACCTTTACCCTAACCGTTAACCCTCACCCTAAATCTTAACACTGACCCTAACCTTAACCTTTAACTCTAAGCCTAACCCTTAACCCTACAGTAAGGAAGACCCTTAATGCTAATGGGATCCCTTATCCCTAACCCTAACACTACAGCTAAAAATAACCCTAACCTTGGATCCTTAAACCTAACCCCTAACACTTACTTTAAACCCAAACCCTAACCCTAATCCTAAGCATTAAACCTAACCCTATCTCTTAACCCTAACGCTAGCCCTTACCCTAACGCCTAGATCTAACCCTAAATCTAACCTACCGCCTAATCCTAACCTTAAGTCCTAATGCTAACACTAACCCTGAACCCTAAACCTACCCGTAACCCTTAACACTAACCCTATCCGTGAACCTTAACCCTGACCCTAACCATTACCCGCACCCAAGCATTTAACCCTGATTCTAACCCTAATCCTTAATGATAAACCTAACACTAAACCCTAAACCTAAGCTCAACAGTTAACCCTAATCCTATCCATTAACCCTAACCCTAACCCTAATGCTAACCCCTAAACCTAACCCTAACCGTGACCAGTAAACCTAACCCTAACCTCTAACACAAACCATAGCACATAACTCTAACCCTAAAACTAACCCTAACCCTAACCCTAACCCTAAACCCTAACTCTTAACCCTAACCCTAAGCGTTAACTCTCACGCTAACCTTTAATCCTAACCCTAATCCTAATCTTCAACCCTAAACCTAACACTTAACCCTAACCCTGTACCAAACTCTAACCCCTCATCTTAACCCTAACCGTAAACCTCAACCCTAAACCAAAGTGTAACCGTTAAACCTAAGAGTAACCTTTAACCCTAACCCTAATCCCTAACCCTAAGCCCTCACCCTAACACTAAACTTCATCCTTAACCCTAACCATAATCCTAACCCTAAATCTAATTCTCAGACTTCTTGCTTTCTTAGAGTTTAGAAAGCCTGCAATCCTCCCATGCCATGCGTGAAAGGAGGCTCTACCACTGTGTCCTGCATGAAACCCACGGGCCCATACCCAGAGTATGATAGAGTGGGTTCTCGGGTACCATCCAAGCCCCCTAAACTCCCCCCGCCCGCCTAATGCAGACAGGGCCCGTGCGCTAAGCATAAACAATACCTTTAACAGATAACCCTAACCCTGAACATAACACCGAACCCTGCTCCTATTTCTCCCCTTAACACGTAAACCTCACCGTGCGCCTAACTTTAACCTCTTATCCTAACGTTAATGCATAACCCGTTTCCTGAGAACAACCCCTATCCCATAATTCTAACCCTATCAACTAGTCATCACTGTGACACCTAATCCCTAACCCTAATTCTAAACCGCTAACCTTAACCGTAACCCTACTTACAACCCTAAAACTGACAGTAACCCTTTCTTCTAACCCGAATGCTATGCCTAACAAAAACCCTAACCCTTGACCCTAACCCTTCACCCTAACCCCTAAGCCTTACTCTAACCCTTAACCCTAATCCTAATCCTAACCATTAAACCTAACCCTAGCTCTTAAAGCTAACCCTAAACCTTACCCTCACGACTAGACCTAAACCTGACACTAACCTAACACCTAACCCTAACCAGAACCCCTAAAGCTAACCCTGAACCCTATCCCTAACCCTAGCAGTAAACTTTAACCCTAAACCTAAGCCCAACCCGTAACCCTAATCCTATCCTTTTACCCTAAAACTAACCCCCAAACCTAACCCCTATACCTCACCCTAACTCTAACCCCAATCCTAATTCTAACCATACCCCTTCATAAAACACTAACTCCTAACCGCTAACCCTAACACTAAGCAAAAACCCTAATCCCTAATCCCTAAACCTAACGCTTAACCTTTACCCTAACCGTTAACCCTCACCCTAAATCTTAACCCTGACACTAACATTAACCTTTAACTCTAAGCCTAACCCTTAACCCTACAGTAAGGAAGACCCTTAATGCTAATGGGATCCCTTATCCCTAACCCTAACACTACAGCTAAAAATAACCCTAACCTTGGATCCTTAAACCTAACCCCTAACACTTACTTTAACCCCAAACCCTAACCCTAATCCTAAGCATTAAACCTAACCCTATCTCTTAACCCTAACGCTAGCCCTTACCCTAACGCCTAGATCTAACCTAAATCTAACCTACCGCCTAATCCTAACCTTAAGCCCTAATGCTAACTCTTACCCTGAACCCTAAACCTACCCGTAACCCTTAACACTAACCCTAGCCGTGAACCTAAACCCTGACCCTAACCATTACCCGCACCCAAGCATTTAACCCTGACCCTAACCCTAATCCTTAATGCTAACCCTAACAGTAAACCCTAACCCTAAGCTCAACACTTATCCCTAATCCTATCCCTTAACCCTAACCCTAACCCTAATGCTACCCCCTAAACGTAACCCTAACCGTGACCAGTAAACCTAACCCTAACCTGTAACACAAGCCATAGCACATAAGTCTAACCATAAAACTAACCCTAACCCTAACCCTAACCCTAACCCCTAACTTTTAACATTAACACTAAGCGTTTACTCTCACGCTAACCTTTAATCCTAACCCTATTCCTAATCTTCAACCCTAAACCTAACACTTAACCCTAACCCTGTACCAAACCCTAACCCCTCATCTTAACCCTAACGGCAAACCTCGACCCTAAACCAAAGTGTAACCGTTAAACCTAAGAGTAACCTTTAACCCTAACCCTAATCCCTAACCCTAAGCCCTCACCCTAACACTAAACTTCATCCTTAACCCTAACCATAATCCTAACCCTAAATCTAATTCTCAGACTTCTTGCTTTCTTAGAGTTTAGAAAGCCTGCAATCCTCCCATGCCATGCGTGAAAAGAGGCTCTACCACTGTGTCCTGCATGAAACCCACGGGCCCATACCCAGAGTATGATAGAGTGGGTCCCCGGGTACAATCCCAGCCCCCTAAACTCCCCCCGCCCGCCTAATGCAGACAGGGCCCTTGCGCTAAGCATAAACAATACCTTTAACAGATAACCCCAACCCTGAACATAACACCCAACCCTGTTCCTATTTCTCCCCTTAACACGTAAACCTCACGGTGCGCCTAACTTTAACCTCTTATCCTAACGTTAATGCATAACCCATTTCCTGAGAACAACCCCTATCCCATAATTCTAACCCTATCTCCTAGTCATCACTGTGACACATAATCCACAACCCTAATTCTAAACCGCTAACCCTAACCGTAACCCTACCTACAACCCTAACACTGACAGTAACCCTTACTTCTAACCCCAACGCTATGCCTAACCAAAACCCTAACCCTTGACCCTAACCCTTCACCCTAACCCCTAAGCCTTACCCTAACCCTTAACCCTAATCTTAATCCTAACCATTAAACCTAACCCTAGCTCTTAAAGCTAACCCTAAACCTTACCCTCACGACTAGACCTAACCCTGACACTAACATAACACCTAACCCTAACCAGAATCCCTAAAGCTAACCCTGAAACCTATCGCTAACCCTAGCAGAAAATTTAACCCTAAACCTAAGCCCAACCCGTAACCCTAATCCTATCCTTTTACCCTAAAACTAACCCCTAAACCTAACCCCTATACCTCACCCTAACTCTAACCCCAATCCTAATTCTAACCATACCCCTTCATAAAACACTAACTCCTAACCGCTAACCCTAAAACTAACCAAAAACCCTAATCACTAATCCCTAACGCTAACGCTTAACCTTTACCCTAATCGTTAACCCTCACCATAAATCTTAACACTGACCCTAACCTTAACCTTTAACTCTAAGCCTAACCCTTAACCCTACAGTAAGGAAGACCCTTAATGCTAATGGGATCCCTTATCCCTAACCCTAACACTACAGCTAAAAATAACCCTAACCTTGGATCCTTAAACCTAACCCCTAACACTTACTTTAACCCGAAACCCTAACCCTAATCCTAAGCATTAAACCTAACCCTATCTCTTAACCCTAACGCTAGCCCTTACCCTAACGCCTAGATCTAACCCTAAATCTAACCTACCGCCTAATCCTAACCTTAAGCCCTAAAGTTAACACTAACCCTGAACCCTAAACCTACCCGTAACGCTTAACACTAACCCTATCCGTGAACCTTAACCCTGACCCTAACCATTATCCGCACCCAAGAATTTAACCCTGACCCTAACCCTAATCCTTAATGCTAACCCTAAAACTAAACCCTAATCCTAAGCCCAACATTTAACACTAATCCTATCCCTTTACACTAACCCTAACCCTAACCCTAACCCTAATGCTAACCCCTAAACGTAACCCTAACCGTGACCAGTAAACCTAACCCTAACCTCTAACACAAACCATAGCACATAACTCTAACCCTAAAACTAACCCTAACCCTAACCCTAAACCTAAACCCTAACTCTTAACCTTAACCCTAAGCGTTATCTCTCACGCTAACCTTTAATCCTAACCCTAATCCTAATCTTCAACCCTAAACATAACACTTAACCCTAACCCTGTACCAAACCCTAACCCCTCATCTTAACCCTAACCGTAAACCTCAACCCTAAACCAAAGTGTAACCGTTAAACCTAAGAGTAACCTTTAACCCTAACCCTAATCCCTAACCCTAAGCCCTCACCCTAACACTAAACTTCATCCTTAACCCTAACCAGAATCCTAACCCTAAATCTCATTCTCAGACTTCTTGCTTTCTTAGAGTTTAGAAAGCCTGCAATCCTCCCATGCCATGCGTGAAAGGAGGCTCTACCACTGTGTCCTGCATGAAACCCACGGCCCCTATCAAGAGTATGATAGAGTGGGTTCCCGGGTACAATCCCAGACCTCTAAACTCCCCCCGCCCGCCTAATGCAGACAGGGCCCGTGCACTAAGCATAAACAATACCTTTAA